>NC_081772.1:990000-1002500 GCF_963082965.1 Carassius carassius
GTCATTGCAAATATCAAATAAAAACAACATGCATATTTATGATGACTCTCTTTATCTTACAGTAGATGTTCTTCGATGTTGTTAACCTATAAAAGCCTGCACTTCCTCGTGTGGTCAGTCAAATCATCTCTGATATTTAATGGAAGGTAAAGAGTGTGTTTCTGTATGATTCAGACTTGCATTAGCAGACACATCTAATGCAATAGTGAGCGTGCGCTGTAATCAACACTTTCATTTCCAGCTCAGATGGTTAAACATACTGTACATGAACTAAAGCTGCACAAACACAAGCCAGAAGACCTCCATATACCACACAGCTGTCAATCAATATTTGCTCACTAGTGAACATTAAACAGTGAGCAATAAATAAGCCAAACAACAAGATTAAACACGCAAATGCATCGGTTTCATTCCGCCAGGAGGCTTTTTTATTCATTATGTTTATGTATAAAGTCTGTTTTACAAAAAAGGCAATTAATAACTATAAAATAGTTCCAGAATTTCGGGCACGTTCCTCAAATATTAATATTGTAATCTTGTTTTTATGTTATATTTAAATATAAAAAGTGTATATTGGATATTAAATATAGAAATACACATGCTTTAATATGGAGCCCTGCACATGACACGCAGTAAAATAAATCATGGACATTATTAATTAGTAAATCGTGCACACAATTGATCGATTTTTCTAGTATGTCATGCAGGGCTCCATACTTAAACAAATAATCAATCTAAATATTTATAGAATTTTTTTTTTTTTTTAATTGTATTTTATATATATATATATATATATATATATATATATATATATATCAATCACAGTAAAAATCCCCATATATTTCAACTTAAAAACTTGAAGCTGCCTTCATTTTTTAAGTATTATCATCAACTTAATCAAGTCATTTCTACTTAAATTATATAAACATGACTAAATGAATCCCATAATTAAAAATATATATTTTTTAGATTGCTAAATTTTTTTCAAACAAAAACATAAGTTGCCATGACTTACTGATCATATAATTATATATAACTATATATATATATATATATATATATATATATATATATAACTAATATAAATATAACTAATAATAAATGTTTCTCGAGCAGTAAAATATCATGTGACACTGAAGACTGGAGGAACGATGCTGAAAATACAGCGGAGCATCACAGAAATACATTACACTTTAACACAGAAAACAGAGGTTTTACATTAGAATAATATTCCACATTTTTACCGTTTTTTCTGTATTTCTAATCAAATAAATGCAGGCGTGGTGAGCATTTTTTTTTTTTTTTTTAATCTCACTGTTTAAAGACTGCTAGTGTGTAAATATATATATATATATATATATGTATAGAAGCAGTAAATAAATGTCAGTATACATCAACTGAACTAACATGTACACCTGAAGCCTGTTTCTATCATCTGTGTCTGAACGAGCTCCAGTCTTACCTGTGGATTGTGTTTGATTTCCCTCACTTCATCTCCTCTGTCAGCAGACCCTGATCAGGACACAAACACAGTGTGTGAGTCCGGTTATCTTCATCCGCTGCTCGCTGCTGTTTGATCAGCGGGTGTGGAGGGAAACACATGACAGATGAGGAGCGTCAACATGAACGCTGATGAAGAGTTTGAGAGTTACACGTCGTGACACGACAGCATCCACAGAAAGGGCCTGACCTACATCTGAACACGCCAGGATAGATCTGATACCAGCGCACACATGCAACACAAGCACTTGCTATAATAGCAAGAGCGTATTTAGCTGTGAAAACCAGATTTTCTACTTTTTGTTTTGGCTGAAATGCATGCCTGTACACTACATTAAACAGGGCAGGAACGCCCATCTTTGCCATGTTTACTCAGTCTTATTGAACACGTCTTATCCTTCAGAAGAAAGTTGAGAAACTATATGTGTCCAGCTGGCAAAACATGAACATTCTGATAACATTCCCAATGAGTTCCACTGAAAATATTATTTGCATGTTCCTTGAACATCCCGTTTCTTTATTTATTTTAAATATTTTACAAATGTATTTTAAGGGAACATTCCATTGTATCACTTTGCCAACACTGAGGAAATGTTACATTTGAATGTTCTCTGAATGCTCGGAAACAAGCAATATAACATTTAAGAATGTTTGACGAACATCCCACTAACATACCATAAATATTTATATAAATAATATTTTTATGCCAACTTTTTGAGAACATTATTAAACACATGATCACTTTGTACGAATGTTCTATTAATGTTACTGGAAGAAAATGTGCAAAATTGGTCTTAAAATAAATTTCGCTAACGTTCCCAGTGAGTTATGAAAATGTTATTTAAATGTTCTCTGAATGTTCAAAACGTCCATTTTTTTAATGCTTTCAAACGTAGTTTCTTAGTTATATCCAAATGTTTAGGGAAGAATCTGTAACTTTTCAAACACAATGTTACATTTGAATGTTCTGAGAGTTCTGAAACAAAGTAGCAACATTTCAATCAATAAAAGAAGTTTAAAAGAAGTCGATGAGCGTCAACTGACATGTTTCAGAAATACTTTCCATGAATGATATATAAAATAACATTTTTGTGTTAACGTTTATGGAACATTATTAAAGCCCAGAGACCTTTGAAGAACGTTTGTTTGAGACTTTGAGAGAACCTTGTCAGATGTCTTATAACAATAACGTATTCTAAGAACGTTCACATTCCCAGAGAGTTATCAAAACTTTATGTCTGAATGTTTCCTGAACTAATCTAAAACGTCTTATATATGAACAATGTTATATATGACCCATCTTATATATGAACAATAAGGGAACACTCCACTTTATATCATTTTGCCAACATTCTAACGTTACATTTAACAGTTCTTTGAATGTTCTGAAGCAACTGGTGACATTTAAAACAAGTAACATTTCAAAAACTTATAAAGAATAACGCATCAGAAAACATTTTGAGAACGTCATTAAAAGAACGTTTACGACTCGTAAGATGTAGCATTCCCTGACAGCGGAGATTTATTAAAGTGCATGCAAAAATATATCATGCAAGCATCTAATTTCACGTGAATAGAGGAGAAGCAATAATGTAGATTATGTGGAAAATAATGTGTTTTTGAACCTTAAACTGCATAAATGCAACATCATATGACCCCAGTCACGTGACTAGTTGAATTTGCGACATCTTTTAGGCATAATATTCATAAATTAACCCAGTTATGAGAAACAAACACAACATTCATAGATTTTAAGATGCAATTGCAGAATATATATCCACAAATAATATAATTACAGGATACTTCTTGACACGAGGCCTCCAGAGAGATAATAATACGTGTTTGTACACGAGTTACATCCAATATAGTTCATATATTTTTCTCATACAGATATATAGCTTATATATAGAAATCACCTTAAACCGTTTCTCCTCTTCATCAAGCCCAAGTTCATGCAAAACCCATGTTCAGGAATGTCACGCTCTGTTTAGACAAGCAAAAGATCCTTAACACGCATTGGTTTGGAGCAAGACACAAGCGATAGAAATCAAGAAAATCAAACAATAATTCATAACATTTCAATGCTATGAGTGATCCAGCAGCTGAATATACTGTTACTTTACAAGCACCTACAGCTAAACATAATGTCTTCATCTCATTAAAACATCTGGATCACGTCAGAATCAAACGAAAAGACAAGAATGATCATTTATGCATTATGAAAAAGTAAATCACATTTTTCCTCAATATTCTCATCACTGGACGTTCTGCTTTTGAGGTTTTTTTTCCCTCTTATTTTAATTACTGCAATTTATTTATTGTTTTTCATAAACTAAATACTGTTAAATAATGTTTATTTAACTCACTATAAATTAATACCAGTACAGCAAATTCTAAATAGGGTTATTATATTTAATATATTATTGATTATAAATAAATATAATAATAAACATAAATTATAAAATATAAATTAATATATATATATATATATTTGTTACTTGAGATTAAGTAAACATTAAATAAAATCTAAGAGACGATGTACAGTCACACAGTTATTATAGATATTATACAAATATTTACACAACTGGAGGAGTTTTCCCAAGAAGCACATGATAACTATCAAATATTCACTGTAAGGGTTAAAAAATAATTCGATAGGGCATGACATTTTTTTTTTTATGGAACAGTTTACAGAATCTTTAAAAAGTGTGCATTTATGTATTTTGTCAAAATCAGATTTGATACATAAGGCTTTTATGGCTCTTATTGTGAGAATATGGAGGATTTTATTCATTTGGTGCAGATGCTGATATTAATGTGATTAAATTCTGATGCTTTTGATGTAAATGAGTGAGATCTTAATAACAGTACAGTGGATACTGACATAAAACGATCTAAATATCAGTCGTCGCTCGATATCTCCAATAATACGAGACTGAAATGATCCAAACAATGCAATGCAATGATGCTTAAGAGATGAACATGAAATCAAACGTGAGATCAAAACCCTTTTCATCATCATTATCCTAACTAATCTGCTTTTGCCATTTTATAAAGCAATAAACTTTCTGAGATTATAAGCTTCTCAGTTGATCGCAGAAAGATTTTCCTCCACATTACTTGTATCAAATATTAATAAAGTCATCAGAACTTTGCTTTAAGAACATTTTGTTCTAACATTTATGTAACTTATTACAAAATATATGGTAGTGCTATTCTGAATTTATTCTTAACACAAGCCACTTACCCATCAGGTGTTAGTCTGGTCAACAAGAATAACTCTTCGTCACAATCTTTCCTGTTCTACAGACAGAAGTCATTTAACTAGCAAAAGATCTGCAAACTCCTCCCACTGGAGGTCAAACATTAACACACACCCACACAGTACATGAGATCCATGGGAGTCCGGACATCTGTGTGTTCATCACATTTCTGCTTCATGATAATGTTTTGGTACTATTTTGTTGGTGTTGTTTAAGATAATGGTTGATACGATCATGCAATAATGTTTTATTCCAAATGCAAGGCAGAGAAATTTAAAAAAATCTATTACATGTGCTAGAGTATAAACGTTTTGCATTTTTTTAACACTTTAACATTTCAGTCACACTGTCATGTGTTTAGGTCTCATCTCTTCTCGTCTTTATCAGCATTTTAATCCATTTAGTAGATGTCCTGGGAACTAAGGTTGACTAGGAACTAAATGTCTTTTCCAACTTGAGAACTATATACAGTCACAAAGAATTGTTTATTTCACTCTCAGAAAAAAAAGTACAAAAGCTCTCACTGGTGTGGTATCTTTTGGGTAGAAAAGATGCCCACTTTAGGTCCTAACATGTCCACTTTAGGCACTAACATCTCCACTTGAGGTACTAGCATGTCCACTTTAGGCACTAGCATGCCCACTTTAGACACTAACATGTCCACTTTAGGCACTAACATGTCCACTTTAGGTACTAGCATGTCCACGTTAGGCACTAGCATGTCCACTTTAGGTACTAACATCTCCACTTTAGGTACTAGCATGCCCACTTTAGACACTAACATGCCCACTTTAGGCACTAACATGTCCCCTTTAGGTCCCAACATGTCCACTTTAGGCACTAGCATGTCCACTTTAGGTACTAGCATGTCCACTTTAGGCACTAGCATGTCCACTTTAGGCACTAACATGTCCACTTTAGGTACTAACATCTCCACTTTAGGTACTAGCATGCCCACTTTAGGCACTAACATGTCCCCTTTAGGTCCCAACATGTCCACTTTAGGCACTAGCATGTCCACTTTAGGTACTAGCATGTCCACTTTAGGCACTAGCATGTCCACTTTAGGCACTAACATGTCCACTTTAGGTACTAACATGTCCACTTTAGGTCTTAACATGTCCACTTTAGGCACTAACATGTCCACTTTAGGCACTAACATGTCCACTTTAGGTCTTAACATGTCCACTTTAGGCACTAACATGTCCACTTTAGGCACTAACATGTCCACTTTAGGCACTAACATGTCCACTTTAGGTCTTAACATGTCCACTTTAGGTACTAACATGTCCACTTTAGGCACTAACATGTCCACTTTAGGTCTTAACATGTCCACTTTAGGTCTTAACATGTCCACTTTAGGCACTAACATGTCCACTTTAGGCACTAACATGTCCACTTTAGGCACTAACATGTCCACTTTAGGTCTTAACATGTCCACTTTAGGTACTAACATGTCCACTTTAGGCACTAACATGTCCACTTTAGGCACTAACATGTCCACTTTAGGTCTTAACATGTCCACTTTAGGCACTAACATGTCCACTTTAGGCACTAACATGTCCACTTTAGGTCTTAACATGTCCACTTTAGGCACTAACATGTCCACTTTAGGCACTAACATGTCCACTTTAGGTCTTAACATGTCCACTTTAGGCACTAACATGTCCACTTTAGGCACTAACATGTCCACTTTAGGTACTAACATGTCCACTTTAGACACTAACATGCCCACTTTAGGCACTAACATGTCCACTTTAGGTACTAACATGTCCACTTCAGGCACTAACATGTCCCCTTTAGGTCCCAACATGTCCACTTTAGGCACTAACATGTCCACTTTAGGTACTAGCATGTCCACTTTAGGCACTAACATGTCCACTTTAGGTACTAGCATGTCCACTTTAGGCACTAGCATGTCCACTTTAGGCACTAGCATGTCCACTTTAGGCACTAACATGTCCACTTTAGGTACTAACATCTCCACTTTAGGTACTAGCATGCCCACTTTAGGTCTTAACATGTCCACTTTAGGTCTTAACATGTCCACTTTAGGCACTAACATGTCCACTTTAGGTCTTAACATGTCCACTTTAGGCACTAACATGTCCACTTTAGGCACTAACATGTCCACTTTAGGTCTTAATATGTCCACTTTAGGCACTAACATGTCCACTTTAGGCACTAACATCTCCACTTTAGGTCTTAACATGTCCATTTTAGGCACGAACATGTCCACTTTAGGCACTAACATGTCCACTTTAGGTCCTAACATGTCCACTTTAGGTACTAATATGTCCACTTTAGGCCCTAACATGTCCACTTTAGGCACTAACATGTCCACTTTAGGTCTTAACATGTCCACTTTAGGTACTAACATGTCCACTTTAGGTACTAACATGTCCACTTTAGGCACTAACATGTCCACTTTAGGTCTTAACATGTCCACTTTAGGTCTTAACATGTCCACTTTAGGCACTAACATGTCCACTTTAGGCACTAACATGTCCACTTTAGGTCTTAACATGTCCACTTTAGGTACTAACATGTCCACTTTAGGCACTAACATGTCCACTTTAGGCACTAACATGTCCACTTTAGGTCTTAACATGTCCACTTTAGGCACTAACATGTCCACTTTAGGTCTTAACATGTCCACTTTAGGTCTTAACATGTCCACTTTAGGCACTAACATGTCCACTTTAGGCACTAACATGTCCACTTTAGGTCTTAACATGTCCACTTTAGGCACTAACATGTCCACTTTAGACACTAACATGCCCACTTTAGGCACTAACATGTCCACTTTAGGTACTAACATGTCCACTTTAGACACTAACATGTCCACTTCAGGCACTAACATGTCCCCTTTAGGTCCCAACATGTCCACTTTAGGCACTAACATGTCCACTTTAGGTACTAGCATGTCCACTTTAGGCACTAGCATGTCCACTTTAGGCACTAGCATGTCCACTTTAGGCACTAACATGTCCACTTTAGGTACTAACATCTCCACTTTAGGTACTAGCATGTCCACTTTAGGTCTTAACATGTCCACTTTAGGTCTTAACATGTCCACTTTAGGCACTAACATGTCCACTTTAGGTCTTAACATGTCCACTTTAGGCACTAACATGTCCACTTTAGGCACTAACATGTCCACTTTAGGCACTAACATGTCCACTTTAGGTCTTAATATGTCCACTTTAGGCACTAACATGTCCACTTTAGGCACTAACATCTCCACTTTAGGTCTTAACATGTCCATTTTAGGCACGAACATGTCCACTTTAGGCACTAACATGTCCACTTTAGGTCCTAACATGTCCACTTTAGGTACTAATATGTCCACTTTAGGCCCTAACATCTCCACTTTAGGCACTAACATGTCCACTTTAGGCACTAACATGTCCACTTTAGGTCTTAATATGTCCACTTTAGGCACTAACATGTCCACTTTAGGCACTAACATCTCCACTTTAGGTCTTAACATGTCCATTTTAGGCACGAACATGTCCACTTTAGGCACTAACATGTCCACTTTAGGTCCTAACATGTCCACTTTAGGTACTAATATGTCCACTTTAGGCCCTAACATCTCCACTTTAGGCACTAACATCTCCACTTTAGGTCCTAACATGTCCACTTTAGGTACTAATATGTCCACTTTAGGCCCTAACATCTCCACTTTAGGCACTAACATGTCCACTTTAGGTACTAACATTTCCAGCTTAGGCACTAACATGTCCACTTTAGGCACTAACATCTCCACTTTAGGCACTAACATGTCCACTTTCGGTCCTAACATCTCCACTTTAGGCACTAACATCTCCACTTTAGGCACTAACATATTTAGTAAAATGCTCCTCTTTATAGTAATTTGTCAATGTAACACTTCCAGTCTCTCAAATAAGGAACAAGTTACACATCACCTGATAAGACTTCACACATCCTCAGTTTAGCTTTTTTTCCCACATGTGAGGAAGCAGAGCCCTGTGGCAGAAGAAAGCAACTTTTTATACTTTTATAAGTCCCTGCTTTGTAGTTAAACTCATCAAAGTTCAGTTATGTTTATTGTGTGTCTGTGTAGGTGTTTTTCATGCAAGGTGTTAGTGCTAACGTTTTGGCTGTTAGCTGTAATGTGAGCTAGTTCATGGCTGCAAGACGCTGGTCACACACACACAGGCACACACAGGCACACACACACACACTCACACACTCTCTCTCTCTCTTACACACACACATACGCGCTCTCCCACTCACTCACTTCCTCCCTCTCTCTCACTCACACACACACACACACACACACACAGAGATAGACACTCTCTATCTCTCTCTCACACACACACACACACACACTCTCTCTCTCTTTCTCTCTCACACACACACACAGAGATAGACACACACACACACTCTCTCTCTCTCTCTCACACACACACACACACAGATACACATACTCTCTCTAACACACAAACACACACACACACAGATGCGCACGCATCAGACACACACACACAGATACACACATACAACTCAAACTCACAGACACACATTTTTATTAAAGTTTCTAGTTGCTATTTCTAGTTTTAACTAATGTTAATAAGCAAGAACTCCTGTGCACCGTGCAATCAAAGAATGCAATGATGAAAACATGAAGAGTTTAAATGAACTGAATGATAACTGCTGTAATATCACTGCCATACAGCAGAATGGCTCTCATTTTGGTGATCTGTGCATTGATTTTCAGGTTTCCAAAGCAAACTGGAGAGATTCCAAACAGTCTAATAATCTGAACCTAAAATACAGGTCTCCGGAGGACAAAATAACTAAACTAAGAAGAGCTTTGAGTAGTGCTCACCAATGAAAACCTTAGATTCCATCACCACCTGGTGGATGGCTGAACATTTATTTTTTTATGATATATAGTTTTTTTTTTATTTATATCTAAATATTTTCTTAATACAATGAAATTAATACAAATGTTTTAATCATGTAGCACCATTTTCATAAAAAGCAAAAGATAGTGATATTATTTAGTGTCATACACCCTTGATTCATTATATACAACCTCTCATAGCTTCAGTCATTATTTAATACAAAGACTAACGCTTTCAGTCGCTCTAAACTTCTGAGATTAATCAGATCTTCTTAATTCAAAAAACTCTTACGATGTGAAAATAGTTTATTAATATGTAAAAAGCAATATATATATATATAACATTAATTTCACAGCCACCAATTCATAATCGGAGCTGTTGTTTAACAAATGGCATTATTGCACAACGAATGAGTGCAGCTTGACTTCATCAGCTGTTCTTCACGTTACGGATGAGTTCAGACAAAACCAGCTCCGGAGACTTTTCCTCTGGATTCAGAATCATGTGGAAAAAGTCCTTCCATAAAGCCTCAACGGGAACGCTGGGAAACAAGTGCATGCATGGGTTAAACTCACAAAAAACATCACATTTCATTTCACTGCATGCACCACAATCACATTATTAATATTACATAACTGTGACATATTTCAATAAGTTAAAGGCTGATTTTGGGGTGAAGCATGTCTTAAACATGTATTTCTATACAGTGATGATGTTCTTACTTGTTCTGAGATCCGGATCCTTCATCTAAACTCCAAGCCGAGTTTTCCTGAGTCACTTTCATCGGCCGATTAAACAGCAGCATGTGAACAATTTCTGCGACGCCGATCAGATCGACCTGTCGCAAGAGAGCAGAAACAACCGCGCAAATAAAATGCAATACTGCTTTTACACACTTGACTCTTGTCCTGCTCTAAAGATGATTCACTACTGCGTTTTAAATTTGCCATGAAACTTATTTAACGTGACATTTTACAGTGAAACAATATTAAGCATGAAATAACGCCGAACCCTGAATATAAAAATAATAAAAAAAATAAATAAAAGAAAATCAAAAACAGATTAATAAAAAAAATTAATGCAATAGATAAAATAAAAATATAAATAAAAATGCGTATAACACAAATAAATAATGTACAGAAATAAAAATACACATTTTAAAAAATACAAAATTAATATAAATATCTAAGAATAATAAAAATAAAAATTTAATTAAAATATATATAAAAAAAGTTCAATACAAAATGAATAAATATTTATACATAAAACTATGGAGGAGGCAAGTGCCTCAAAATATTGGATGAGAAGAAAATCTCAGTCTGTGATCAATATTTAGTGAGCTTTGATGACCGATGAATTGTTGCTGCCTTGAGTTATTATTTTGGAATATAATGTAAAATGCTTAAAAACTTTAACTTGATAAAATTCATACTTGGCTTTAATAAGCAGAATAATGATTACATTGTAAATGTAAAAATAATAAAAAATATATATAATTTTTTCTGTTTCTAATAGTGCAAGTAATTTTATTTAACCAAGAAAAAGTGACTGGGACATGATTTTACATTTGTATAAAAAAAAAAAAAATTAAAATTAAAAAAAGAATAATAATCAAATAAATAAATATAAAAAAAAATTGTTAAAAAAATGTATTATATATATATATATAAATTAAAATAGATGAATAGAGGGCTGAATGTACGTGATAGGGCGATGCAGAAGGCGACAGGAGACCCTGCTGTATGTATTTCTGAGCTGAAGGAAGATCTTGTGCTGTTGTGACGTCAGTCTGGAGCTGCAGATCCACCGAGCTTGAGAAATCTAGTGCTGTGATGCCCCTGCAGACACAAACACAGGAAGATCAGCTTAGAAACAAGCATCAATACAAAAGCCATGCATGTGTTATATTCACATACGTGTGATAAAAGTACAGCGACTCTGGCTTCAGGCCTCCGTGAACCACTCGACAGGAATGAAACTCTTTCACCAGCTCCAGCAACAGAACGACCAGCAGAGAAACATCGTCTCGAGCAACGGGCTCAGCGAGAAGATCCTGGACGAGGAGAGATGGAGACAGAGAGGTTTGACGGAGGACGTGTGGATGAGGAGGACGAGACGGGGACGCAGCGAGACGAACCTGAAGGGTTTCTCCGTGAGGAATCCTCCAGAGAGTCAAGCAGCCGTCCTCGAACACATGACAGCAGATCTGGACGTCACGCTTGGGCTCGTCACCGGACCGTCGAGACCGGAGCTGAGAGCTGATGAAGAAATCCCACGGCACTCCGGACACATCCACCTGTCACCGGAACGGCATCACAGGGAATCACAAACTAAACTAAAAAATCTTGCCTAGACAACTTAGTGAAGCACTAAAGTTAATAAAACTGAGATAAAGGTTGTGTAACAGAATATATTGCCGCGTTTCCACCGAAATTACCCGGAACATTTGTACCAGGAACTTTTTTTCCCCCAGACCTGTTGCTTTCTGCGTTTCCACCGCGGTGTAAAGTACCGGGAAGATTAGGCAAATAGACTGGTGACGTAGCTCTGCGCGCGTTTCTCAATACAAAGTGCGCTGATTTTGGGCATGCATCCTCCTCGGTAGTTCAGACTTTGTGCATTCGTCTCGGGAGTGTGATGTCCGCGACGAGCAAGTCCGGTAAATCTGCAAACAGCAGCGTACTTGATAACTTCAGTCAGCTGACCATGGCTACTGCAATTTTCCTCTCTGTATATTTACAATAAAAAGAAATAGGATATCAAATACCACTGCCTCCTTTGTTTTCATTTAAGCATAATAACAGCTGCAGAAATGTACTTCGTTTAGGGATATGTGTATATATACAGCCATTACAATGAA
>NC_081772.1:1007500-1010000 GCF_963082965.1 Carassius carassius
CTTTCAAATTTGACAATTGTAAAACTCATTCACTCGTGATGTGTTTATATATATATATATATTATATATATTTTATTTATATATATAATCCTTTTTTTTTATTATTATTTTTTTTATTGATGAATTTATATTTTAAAACATGATTTGTTCATGAATTCATACATTATTCTGGTAAATGCAATACTTCCCAATGTCATCGTTTATAATAACTAGTTATAATATTCAAGGAATGTTCTCTTCAGCTTTTGGAGAGAAAAGTACCAATCCTGATTTTATTAACGCTGTACATAGTTCAGACATAATTATTTTACTTGAGACATGGAGTCGTTTAGACTCTCAAACCTCCCCCCCCTCACACTACAGAGAGCTGCGCATCCCCTCAATCAAACAGCCTGATGTTAGAAACGGAAGAGATTCAGGAGGAATCAGAGTCTGGTTTAAACACCATCTGTGGCAGTATATTCAGCCCATGAAAAAGGGAAAAACACACATTTGGATAAAAATTCAAAAAGAGATTTTGTGTTTAGATGAGGACCTGTACCTGTGTTCCACATATATCCCCCCATATGAGTCGCCTTATTATAATGAAGACATCTTCTCAACCCTACAATCAGAGATCAATTACTTCCAGTCTAGAGGTTCAGTTCTATTAATGGGGGATCTGAACGCCAGAACGGGGAAGGAACAGGACTACATCAGCTCTGATGGGGACAAATATATTAACAGTTCACTTCATCATCAGCAAAAAGGTTTTACCAAAACACGCCAGAATTATGACAACACGATTAACAGACATGGAAAACAAGTCCTGCAGCTCTGCAAAAGCCTGGGCCTGTACATAGTGAATGGCAGAATGACGGGTGACTCTCTGGGCCGATGTACATACAGCTCACATCTGGGCAGCAGCACAGTAGATTACGCCATCACAGATCTAGACCAGAGTCAGATCAACTATTTCACAGTGATGCCACAGCTGCCATTATCAGACCACAGTCACATAGTCCTCAGTCTCAACAGGTCAGGGAATCATCTGCCATCTTCTGAACAGAAAGTTCAATTATATCCGCTCCCCCCCAAATTTATATGGAGTAAAGACAGTCCTGCCCAGTATGAAGCTGCGCTCCACAGCACCCACGCTGAGAACATGATAGAGTCATTTCTCCTGACTACATTTAGTGTAGAGAAGAGAAGTATCAATTTAGCAACTAAACAGTTAACTCAAATCTTTTCTACAGTGGTCAGAAAAGCCCTCAGAAAAAGAACAAATTACTGATGTAAAAAAGAAATCGCTAAAGATGCTTGGTTTGATAAAGATTGTCAAAAACTAAGAAAAGAATTAAGATCATTATCAAATAAAAAACACAGAGACCCTGCAAACCAACAAATACGAGCCACATATCAAGAAATGCTCAAACTATACAAGTCACTATTAATACAGAAGAAAACTGACCACATAAAAATTAAAATAAACAAAATTGAAGAAGCAATCGATCAAAATTCTTTTTGGGATTTATGGAATAATTTAGATAAATCCAAAGAGGCCAAACACCTTCCCATCTATGACCCAAACATCTGGACTGAACATTTCAGAAAACTCTATTCTCTAAACGAACCAACCCTCGCCCAAAAACATCTGACCTCCCAACTAAATAACCTGGAATACACGAGAAAAGAGCAGCTCAATCATTTAGACAAGCCCATAGAATTAACTGAACTGACAGAGAAGATGAAATCCCTCAAAAATAAGAAATCAAGTGGCTTAGATGGAATTTCTAATGAAATGCTGAAACACAGCAGCCCCAAACTGAGACTTGCTATCCTAACATTATTCAATCTCTTATTAAAATCTGGACACTTTCCTGAGATCTGGAAAGAGAACGTGATAACCCCGATTTTTAAACAAGGTGAAAAGTATGACCCAGATAATTATAGAGGCATCACAGTGAGCAGTAACCTCGGAAAACTATTCTGCTCCATCATCAATGAGAGATTAATTCAGTTCATCCAAGAACACAAGATTTTAAACAATTGTCAAATTGGATTTATGCCAAAACAGAGAACTTCAAATCACATTTACACACTCCACACACTCATAGAAAAATATGTTCATCAAACAAAACAAGGAAAAATATTTGGCTGCTTCATTGATTTTAAAAAAGCCTTTGATTCGGTATGGCACAATGGACTTTTTCTAAAACTGATTCAGAGCGGAATAGGAGGAAAGACATATGACATCATAAAGGACATATACAACGGGAACAAATGCTGTGTCAAGATCAACGACAGACGTACTGATTATTTCAGTCAGAACAAAGGAGTGCATCAAGGCTGTAGCCTCAGCCCGACTCTGTTTAATATCTATATTAATGAACTGGCATCAGCACTTGAGAAGTCCCCTTGTCCTGGTCTGACCCTCGAGGGCTCCTGTACGCTGACGATCTTCTGCTCTTGTCACCTCATGAAGAGGGGCTACACCAAAGCCTCTCGCTTTTAGAAGATT
>NC_081772.1:1015000-1017500 GCF_963082965.1 Carassius carassius
TCTTCAAATAGATTAAATAAAACATGTACATCACTCTGATTGTTGAGTAAAACAACAATATCATCAGCATATGCTGACAAATAAAATTTGTTATCACACACTGGTAAGGACAAACCACATAGTTTACTTCTTATCTGTTGAAGCAAAGGCTCAATGGCCAAAGAATACAACATACCAGACAGGGAACAACCTTGTCTGATTCCCCTAAGGACTCGGAATGGAGCACATAAGCCACCGTTTATTTTCAGCACACTCTCAACATCACAATAGAGTACTCTAATCATATCAACAAAACTTTCACAAAAACCAAAAGCTGATAGAGTACTCCATAAATAAGAATGCTCAACTCTATCAAAAGCCTTTTCTTGGTCCAAAAAAACTAGGCCACAGTTAATATTCAATAATTTAGAAACATAAAAAATATCACGAATAAAAGAAATATTATCAAAAATGGACCTACCAGGAACACAGTACGTTTGATCCGGATGGATGACCTGATCTAAAACACCAGCCAGTCTGTTAGCCAAAGCCTTAGATAAAAGTTTATATTCATTGCAGAGGAGTGAAACCGGACGCCAGTTTCTTATGTCAGTCAGGTCCCCTTTTTTTGGGAGTAGGGTGATTACTGCTCTTCGGCAGCTCAACGGCAATCTGCCCTTTGACAAACAGTCATTGAGCACCTCGAGAAGATCTACACCCATCTCTGCCCAAAAAGTCTTGTAGAAGTCAACAGGGAGGCCATCTATTCCAGGTGCTCTCCCAGACTCCATACTCTGCAGGGCCTTGTAAAGCTCACCCAGGGTCAGGCTCTTTGAGAGGTCGCCATTGGCCTCTTCTGACACCTTTGGCAGGTTTTCAAGGAAACTGTTCTCCTTGCATATGCCAGACTTCAGTTCACTCCTATACAAATCTTGATAAAAAAGGACTGCTCTCTGCCGAATCTCAGCCGGATCCGATAAAAGCACTCCATTCTCAGAACACAATGCATGGATCAGCCGTTTCTGCCCATTCTTTTTTTCTAGATTAAAAAAATATTTAGATGGTGCATCCATCTGATCTATATTTTGAAAACGTGAACGGACCAAAGCACCTTGTGTTTTATACCCAAGTAGGTCAGACATCTGGGCCTTTTTCTTTGAATAAACTTCTAAAAAACAAGGGTCACCGGTAGAGTGAGCTAAAGATTCAAGTTCAATTATCTGTTTTTCTAAAAAATCTAAGGAACGAGTCAACTCCTTAGTGACATTGAGAGTGTATTGTTGAGTAAACTGCTTTATTTGAACTTTACCCACATCCCACCACTGTTGCACAGAGGAAAAACCAGGCTTTGTTTTCCTATGGGCTTCCCAAAAAAACTTGAAAGATTCTTTAAAAAACTCATCTTGTAACAAATTGTTATTAAAGTGCCAGTAAGCACTCTTTGGCTTAACAGTACTTACAATAAATAAACAATGCACCATACTATGGTCCGTAAAACCAACAGGCGTAATGTAACACCTATTAAAAATACTAAAATGATACTTAAAACAATAAAACCTGTCCAACCTAGCTAAAGACATAACATTATCCCGTGAATGTGCCCAGGTATATTGCCTTTCATCCTTATTTAAAGATCTCCAAACATCACATAAGTCATATTTTTTAATAGTATGTATAAGACGTTTGCGTGAGGCCAAATGTGGCTCCATGTGATTCCTGTCCAAGTTCAGCTCAGTACAATTAAAATCGCCACCCAAAAATAAAAATTCTTCAGAACAGCAGTTTTGTAAAGACAAACACAACGTATCTAAAAATAACATTCTTTCCAAAGGTGCAGCAGGAGCATAAACACACATAAAAACAAACACATGATTTTCAAAACATGCTCTGACTTTTAAGAGCCTTCCTTTAACAATTTCATCAACATCATATGAAATAGGAACGAAATTCCTATTAAATAAAATAGCAACACCCCCACTTACTGAGGAATTATGGCTCAAAACAGAGACACCATCAAATTCTCTCCCCCAGTCAGCAGCATTTTTTTGGTCACTGTGGGTTTCTTGCAGAAAAGCAACACTGATATTTCTTTGCTTAATAATTTCGTACACCATTACTCTCTTACGAGCATCTCTAGAGCCATTAACGTTTAAGGTAGCTAAATGGACTTCACTCATTAGTAGGGAGAAGAAAAGTAAGACCAGCCCATATAAATAAAGAGCGTTGGTCATCGTGCCCCCCAAATTAACCATCATCGTTACCCAGGGCGATGTTAACATTCCGCACAATTTTCTTTAAGCGGTACACTTCTTTATTAGTGAAGCAGCTCTCTGCCATGAAATTTTTCGTTTTATCGACAAACTGTTTGAGGTCTGGAAAATATTCCTGGACACGCACACCTCTCTTGTTTTTAGTCGCTCTAAGAAATAATTTAATATCATCGAGCTCATAACTGCGACCAATAAAGTCGCTCTGTGAAAGAGATGCACTGGAGTCAGAAGACTCACCATCACTGCCTGTT
>NC_081772.1:1022500-1117500 GCF_963082965.1 Carassius carassius
AACCAATCAGCTTCATCCTTTCCCGTAACAACGTTAAAAGCTCAGTCAAGATGAAAGGAACAGCTGATCATAGTTGTATATGGATTTCCATTTTGAAATAAATTTAGTAGCAGAGCTACTGCAAGCGATTTTTTGAACTGCAAATCCATTTATCCTTTGCTGAAATTTCCGCGTCTTCAAGGAGAGAGCACGTCATGGTTGCTTAGCAAAGGCAGACGCCTCAGGGGCGCTTCTGCGCGAGCGCTTTGGAAAGAAGGAGAAAGCGGCGCGCCTAGCGTTTTCCACGCGTTTTTAGGCACGATATGTGAACGGCCCCTAAGACTTTTATTTGTGCAGATTCTCCAGTACAATGTTGTTTGCAAATGTTTAGTCATAAAAGCTGATAACATTGCTTTTTAACAGTTAACATTTAAAGCTTAACAAACATGTTCTGTGATCAGTTTGTCGTTTACCAGTTCAAAATTCAGTCGTGCAGCCTAATTATGACTGAATGAGAGAGGTAAATGTAGATATTTGAAATGCACTTTTTTTCTAAGTATTCACTGCTCTTTTTCACACAGCAGGTTTTTTGTGTGTGTCCTATTTTTTTTTCTGGACAACCTTCTGATGGATTTTACTTTAAATTGTGAGTTCCATTCAGGTTTCATGCCATTGGCACTTTTTTTGAAGGATTGTTTACAATTTCACAGCATAAGCTATAAAGCTGTTTCCCAGTAAATAATAAAATACAATGCACTGCAATTTTATTCTGTTTTATCCTTATTCTTCGTGAAAATATGTTCTGAAAGATTCCTTAATAAGCTTTGTTCGGGATGTTAAACTACTTTAGGAGCTCTAAGGACTGCCATGGTGAAAACATTATTTGAAATCTCCTTGTGAAATTTGCTAGAGTATGGGTCAGTGTTCTGATTGCAGAAGAGTTCGACAAAGGATTACTAACACAATAAAACAACTCCAGGTATATTTTTGATTAGGATATGACAGTGCAAAATGGTTAAAATCTCTTAAATCTATGCTGAATGATAAAGGCCATTTATTAATAATTTACTTGGGGGGAAAAATGGAAAAAACTAAAATATAAGTACATAAACCGATTAATCGATTAATCGTAAAAATAATCGACAGATTAATCGATTATCAAAATAATCGTTAGTTGCAGCCCTATTCACAAGCTGTACTTAGTTCTTCAAATGACAGTGAATGTTCTAGTTCTTTCTTGTTATCGTCACTTAATTTAGGGACATCATTAAGAATACGTTCCACAGCTTTAGGATCACAAGACTGAGCACTGTAAAGATTTTCGTAGAATGACAAGGCTTGTAAGATAATCTCCTTTTTATCTGTTGTCTCTCTCCCATCGGGTAGTTTAAGATGATCAATTGATTTTCTCTCTCGACATTTGCTTTCCAAGGCAAAAAAGAATTTTGAGGAAGTGTCCATGTTGTGAAGTTGAGCGATTCTTGCTCGAACTATTGCTCCTTGGTCTCTTTCTTCATACAGATTTTTTAAAATAAATTTTTTCCGTTCAAGCAGATCTTCACTTTTCCCATCTTCTCCACTTATGGAGCTACTTAGCTTTAAAATGTCATCTTCCAAAAGTTTGATCTTCTTTTTAGTTTCATTCGTATTATTTTGTGTATACTGTTGGCAGAAAGACTTCATCTGGATTTTTCCAATGTCCCACCATTGGCTAAAGGATTTAAACTGTGCTATTCTCTCTCTCCAAGCTCTCCAGAAAAGAGTAAAAGAGTGCACGAAAGAGTGATCTTTCAACAATCTATTGTTAAAGTGCCAGTAAGATTTATTATGAGTATTCAAAGTTGTGACCGTGACAGATATGTAGTGATGATCAGATAGGGGTGTGGGACTAATACTGCTGTTAAGAAAATACTTTTAGATTTTTGAATATAGATTCTAACCTGGCTCCGGATATAATTTCTGAACCCATCTTTAACCATGTATATTGTTTTTCTTTAGGAAACGATTCTCTCCACACATCAACAAGTGCATGATATTTTAAAACATTTCTGAGTGCTTCTGATGATTTTGGGTGAGGCTCATCGTGATTCCTATCAACTGTATGATTAACAGTGCAATTAAAATCTCCGGCTACAACGATTACTCTTTCTTGGGGAATTCCTTTAATCACTTCTTGTAATTTTCTTAAGCATTCAATTCTGTCAGATCCAACATTAGGGGCGTAAACATTAATAAAAGAAAAAGATAAACCTTGCAAAATAATATCTACTTGTTGCATTCTACCAGGTATAATATCTATCATACTGAAATCCTGTCCTTGAAGTTTAGCAGATATCAGAATAGCAACAATCTGTTCCGTGCTGATAAAGATTGTGTAATCTTTCCCTTCGATTGATATCTTTATCGCTACTTCAAGCGGGTCATATTGTGCGTTCGGTATTATATACGTGAATCGTCGGAAGGACATAATGTGCTTTATGTCAGGATTTTTAAGTCCTAAAGGGATCATCCTGATCGGCGCAGTTACTTTACCGTAACGCTGAAGTATTCCTTTCAAAGTTTCATCTTTTATGAATGGCGGTACATTGGAAAGAACTACTTTTTTGGAGGGACTAGATAGCGGCAGTAATTGTAAAAACATATTGTTTACCTCAAGCCCTGTCTCGATTAATTCATCAACCATCTCAACTTCAGTAAGAAAAACAACAAGTGCTTTGTTCATCCTGGCAGCTGACTTAATATTTAAACCACCAACCTTCTGACTGACGGCTAGCAGAACGTCTTCAATGTTCATGTTCTCCTGCGGCATACACTTGAATCCGTGTTTGAGAGTTAGACGCGAAAAAGCGTCGTTCGGCTCCATTATTACTCGCAACCCTGCGCTATGCGCAGTCTGCGGGCAAATACTTTAATAATCCTTACGTTCAATTTATGAATGATTATAAACAATGAAAGTTGAAAGAAAAACAGAAGAGTTTTCGCACGCGTGCTCAAGCACCTGCAATCTTCCCGCTACCCACAATCCCTTGAGAGAGAGACAGAGAGAGAGAGAGAGAGAGACCTAGAGACAGAGACAGAGAGAGAGAGACCGAGAGACAGAGAGAGAGAGAGAGAGAGACCGAGAGACAGAGAGAGACAGAGACAGAGAGAGAGAGAGAGAGAGAGAGAGAGGGAGAGACAGAGGGAGAGACAGAGGGAGAGAGACAGAGACAGAGAGAGACAGAGAGAGAGAGAGACAGAGAGAGAGAGAGACAGAGAGAGAGAGAGAGAGACCGAGAGACAGAGAGAGACAGAGAGAGAGAGAGAGAGAGAGAGAGAGAGAGAGAGGGAGAGAGAGAGAGACAGAGAGAGAGACAGAGAGAGAGACCGAGAGACAGAGACAGAGAGACAGACCGAGAGACAGAGACAGAGAGAGACAGAGAGACAGAGACAGAGAGAGAGACAGAGAGACAGAGACAGAGAGAGAGAGAGACAGAGAGAGAGACCGAGAGACAGAGAGAGAGAGACAGAGAGAGAGAGAGAGACAGAGACCGAGAGACAGAGAGAGAGAGAGAGAGATTGAGATTTTACAATTCCTTTATTAAAACAGTTGTAAGAACAACATTTAATCAAATAAAATCACATTAAATCAACACACTCTTAAAAATGAGATCATTCTTTACAATAGAGCAAAGCACATCCTTGTGACACCAAATAAATGGAAAACTTTCCCAAATCATTCATCAATCTGTAGTAATTAAAGTCGATTCGTAAACGTGATTTCACCATTTTAACAAATACAAAAACAGGATCATCATCTGTAAATCCTTCAACCTTATTTCGTCTACTCATATACACAGCCATCTTTGCTCTTCCCAAAATAAAATTAAAGAGTTGACACTGCTCCCTCTTTTTTGGGGAATACCTGTAGATAAACAATTGTTTGGAAAAAACTACACCAAACAATTTAAAAAGCTTTTCCAGCATGGAGAACAGTGGCACAAGACGACAACAGTCTATAAAGCAGTGAAAAACTGTCTCACGAAGAGTGCAAAAAGGACAGTCATGATTAACATCAGGGTTTAAAACAGAGATAAAAGAATTAACAGCCACAGCGGTATGTAAAACTCTCCACTGCAAGTCTGCAACCTTCTTCAGCAATGGTGGTTTGTACAGCGATCTCCATTCAGGTCCAACACCGTCTATCAGACCTAAGCGAGCTCTCCATGGAGTGTCAATTTTACCATTTAACTTATCTTTGTTCACAATTTTTACCATCAATCTGTATAACAATCTTATCAGCATCATGAATAGACAGACAGGGGTTACTGATTCCTAAAAAAAACCCTGTACAATGCTTAAAGTCTGGAAGAACCTTCATCAAGGGGAAAAAAATCATCAACACTATGTTGAACAGGACCACCACAATAAAAATGCAACAATGTGCGCTCGGCATCTGTTAAAGCCTCTTTCCACTTTTTGAGCAACAATTCTATCATGCGAATAGAATGCACCTTTAAATGAGAAGCAAGGAGTTGAGCATTGTCCATGATTGCACCTGTAAAGTGAATTACATGTCCCAAAGTCACAACATTAGACGAACAGAATTGTTTGAGTAAACTGGGACCTATTGGACAGGCCGCACTCAAACGGGTCCCATACACAACTGGCTCTTGAAGAAGCCAATAGAGTGACGTGTGATGCTCTGTCCTCTCCGTTTTAAACAGATTCCAGACTTTGAACAGCCCACGGTAGAAGCTTGGCAAACCACTGGTGTTGAGCTGCTTTAAGTCCATCAGAAACAATGTTCTGTTTAGGCCAAGTCCACCTAACTGGTTCAAAATCATACAAGCCAGCGGTCTCCACACTAGGTCTACGGGACCACACAGAAACCTCTGCACGAACTGAAAACGTAGAGTTGCCCCTCTACTGTTCAGATGAATTAAGCCTTGTCCTCCTCCTTCCTTCGGCAAAAATAGTCAACAAGAAGTGCCTGAATCTTTGACAGCAAATCTGGAGGAGGATCTACACATGAAAGACGATGCCATAACGTGGACGAAATCAGATGGTAATGACAAGAACTCTACCTCTATAAGACATTTTCGGTAAAATCCACTTCCATCTGGCAAAACAACCTTTAGTCCTTTCAAGAACATTATCCCAGTTTTAAAGGACAAAAGTTTCATCACCCAAAAAAACACCTAAGTATTTTAACCCCCGTCTGTCTTCCAATTTAATCCCACCGGTAACTGAAAATAGTTTTCCATCACTCCTATACAAAGAGCTTCGCTTTTGCACCAGTTAACTCTGGCTGAAGAAATGATACCATATTGAACTATAACATTTGTTAGCCTATCAATATCTTGTTGATTATCCACCATGACAACTAAGTCATCTGCATATGCAGATAACTTTAAAGGTATATTGCACCCTGGTAACATCACACCTTGTAAAACAGATCTTAGCTTATGCAAAAAAGGTTCAAAAGCCAGAGAGTATAACATGCCGGAGAGGGCACAGCCTTGTCTGATTCCCCGCTGGACCTGAAGAGGAGAGCTCAAAACACCATTGACTTTTAAAACACTCTGGACATCACAATACAAAGGCTTGATCTTGCTGATAAAACCAGAAGTAAACCCAAAGGTGATCATTGTTTGCCATAGATATTCATGTTCAACTCGATCAAAAGCTTTTTTTCCTGATCAATCGAAATAATTCCCATTTTAAGACCAAAAAGCTTAGAGATTTCTAACAAGTCTCGAATGAGAACAATGTTATCAGAAATCAGCCTGCCAGGGACGCAATAGGTCTGATCAGGCAAAAACAATTTGATCCATTACTTTAACAAGCCTATTTGCCAATACTTTGGATAGTAACTTATAATCAGTACAAAGCAGGGACACAGGCCTCCAGTTTTTTAAGAGCTGCAGGTCACCTTTTTTTGGCAGCAAAGTAAGAACTGCCCTCCTGCAACTTAAAGGCAGACGTCCATTGGCTAAGCTATCCTTCAGCACTGCCAGGAGATCTTCTCCAATTATGAACCAAAAACACTTATAAAAATCAACAGGTAAACCGTCTAGTCCAGGAGTTTTCCTGCTCTGCATTGGGTTAGGGTTAGGGCTACATACAGTTCCCCCAGGGAAATATCTGCTTCCAGCACCACATTACTTTCTTGTTTAACCTGGGGAAGAGCAGAATAAAAACTCTGAGCTAACATCTGCTCTTCTTGGTGTTCACATTTATACAAATCACAGTAAAAACTGACAGCAAGCTTACGGATAGCAGCATGATCAGACAACACCTGTCCAGAGTCAGACTTTAGGCTGTGAATGTACCTCTTTTGACCATTTTTCTGCTCCAATCCAAAAAAAAAGTGTGATGGAACATCCATTTCTGCCACACTCTTAAAGCGGGATCTAATAAGAGCTCCTTGTGCTGATACCCCAAGCAGGGACGTTAACACAGACTTTTTAATCTCAAGAGCTTCAAGATAACGTTGATCCTTTGTGGCTTCAGCCAAAGCCTGAAGTTCTTCAACTTCAGACTCCAGAGCTTTTACTGACTTCAATAAAACTTTGGTAACATTACAATTATACTGTTGACATAACTGTTTTGCTTGAACCTTTCCAAAGTCCCACCATTGTTGTAAAGATATAAAATCATTTTTTGTGCTTTGATGATTTTTCCAAAAAGATACCAAAATGTCTTTAAAATGTGAATCTTCGAGTAGAGATGTATTAAAATGCCAATAGGCGCTACTGGGCTTTACACACTTCAGAAAGACACAAATCACAACAAGTGAGTGATCAGAAAAACCGGCAGGACTAATAAAGCAATTTTTAACAACAGAATGATGCTTAAAACAATAAAAACGATCAAGTCTGGCCATAGACAATAAATTGTCTTTACAATGAGTCCAAGTATACTGCCTTTGATTGCCATGTAACCCTCTCCACACATCATGTAACTCATGAGTCTCTAACAGCTGAATCAGAAGAGTACGAGAGGCAAAGTCTACTCTCTGTGCAATTCCAGTCTCCACCTATAAATAAAAACACTTTAGCATTGCAATCTCTAATAACATCATTTACATTTTCCAAAAAAGTCAATCTCTTTTTACCAACAGCCGGGGCATATACAGTGATAAATACAAGTTGTACATTTTCATATAATACTCTGACTTTTAACAGTCGACCTTCAATAAACTCTTCACATTCAACAGATTGAGGATTGAAACTTTTGGAAAAAAGAACACCCACTTCACAACTGTTACTTGTTTTGTGACTTAAAAAAACATCACCCTCCCATTCTCTCTTCCAATCAACTTCATTATCAACAGTACTGTGTGTCTCTTGTACAAAGATAACGTCTAATTTTTTAAGGGAGCACAGTCTGAAAAATGTAGCTCTTTTTCTTTCATCTCTAGCTCCATTCAAATTCAGACTGCCTATTTTTAACTCACTCATAAAACCCAAGAAAAAAAGAAAACCAAAAGACAGACAGGAAATAAGCAAAAATGAAAAGCTAAACATATTCGCCATCTTCTAGATGTCTTCTAACTTTTAAAACAAGTTTCTTTAAGCGAAACCTTTCTTGATCAGTAAAGATTTTTTCCTCTGCACTTTCAGAACTTTTCTGAAAATTCTTAACTGAATCAATAAAAAGTTGCAGATCAGGAAACGCACTCTCAATTTTAACATTCCTAGCTCCTTTAGTGCTCTTAAGAAACTTCTTAATACTCAACATAGAGTAGCCCCCTCTTTCCAGGGGCAAAGATCGTGAGGAAACTATAGATTCTGCATCAGAGTCTACCTCAATGTCACTATAAGAAGTTTGGGAGCAATCATGAAGAGAAAAACTTTTCTGAAACTCTTCTCTTGCTTTTTTTTCCTTAACATTATCGTTGTCAAATTTGTCATCTACCAGCACCTCACTTTCTTCAGTCAAAGGACATTCCACTTCCTCTACTTCTTTCTGAGTGCTATTGCTGACCTTTGCCATATCATGCTGTCGATTGTTCTTAACTGGAGAGCGAGCCAGAGAAAGCTCTTCATTCCTCCGTGTTGATCTTTTATTTTGTTCAAGCTTCTGAGCTTTATGTGATTTTTCAGTTTTTAACCCGTCTGATTCATTACGTTTTTGTCCCTGAGAAAATTGTAATTCATTCTGTTTTTTCCCCTGAGTTTTATCCGATTCACTCTGTTTTTGTCCCTGTTTTCATGCGATTCACTCTGTTTCTGTCTTTGAATTTCACTCTGCTTTTTTCCTTGCGTTTCAATTAATCCACTCTGTTTTTGTCGACGTGTTTCAATTAACTCACTTTGTTTTTGCCCCTGATTTTCATTTGATTCACTTTGTATTTGATTTGTCCAATTTTTGTCCCTGAAATTCGTTTGATTCATCATTTTTTTGCCTCTGAGATTCACTTGACTCACCCTGTTCTATGGTTTTATTATTAATCCCAACAGGGAATTTCTTTGGGCATGATCGTATGAGATGGCCCTCCGTTCCACATCCTAGACATTTCATTCTTCCAGACGTTACATAAACATTGTAATCATAATCATCCACTCTGAACTTGAACACTAAATTTAATTCTTCACTGTTGTTTTTAAGGATCATGAAAACCGGTCTTCTAAAAGATTCAACATGTCTCAAATGCGGAGATTTACAGCCAAGGCCAATTGTTTTAATCGGAGACATTAACTGGCCATGTCTCGACAGTTCTCTCTCTAACATTTCATTACTAATAAACGGAGGGACTTGCGACAGAATTACCTTTTTTGCCGGATTAACGAGCGGCACCGCTTGAATCAAGATATCTTGGATCGTTACTCCTTGTTCAACAATTGTTGCAACTTTATCAAAACTATCTACAGAGATCAGGACGCCGTTGTTCATCCTTGACGCGGATTTAACACTATCATAACCAACAATCCCCCCGACTGCCAAAGCGCAATCCTCCACAGAACAGTCAATACTTAAAGTTAAAAAGCATGTCTACGCGTGAGCGTTTCAAGCCCCGCTCCTCCAACACCGAACCGGCATGACTCCCGGTTACACCGGTCGCCGCCTCCACTAAGACAACTAACCCGCTTAAACTACACCACTAATAATAAACTCAATAAAACTAAAACAACATAGAAGAAAAAAGAAGAAAAAGGTAGAAAAAAAAAGAACCACGCTCCCAATCTCACATTTACTCACGCAAACCGCTCTGCTCCATGTACCCAACAGCATCGCGCAACAGTCACACCGGAAGAGTGTGAGAGAGAGAGAGAGAGAGAGAGAGAGAGAGAGAGACAAACACACAGAGGCGCGCGCACACACACACACAGATATAGAGAAAGAGGCGTGCACACACACACACTTAAAGGTTTTTCCAGAGGGGATTTTCGTCGAATGATATATAAACAAAAATCTGTAAAATTCTGCTGTAAGTGCTTCTGAAGTGGAGATAAAAAAAAGCAAAAAAAAACTGATGCAAAATAGATAAAGTGCAATAAAATAAACACCTAAAAGTCTATTTTGCATGCTTTCCTTCCACTAATCTAAAGACTTGCAATAAAAACCCAAAAACTGACCATTGCATGAAAAAAACAAAAAAAACAACATACACTTCAAATGTCTAAGACTAGCGCCATCTAGAGACCAAAAACCAAAAAAACTACAAGACATGACCTGGAGAAACCCAGCCAGCGGCTCTGACTCGACTGAAAGACACTGAAGAGCTTCGAGTGAATGAACTGAAGCGTGAGCTTTATCCCCACCTTCCTCCAGCAGCGTCTCCGCTCTCTCCACAGATCGGCTGATCTCAGGCTTCATGGGATCCTGGGAGAAGCTGGCGAAGGAAGAGCCGCCCCACTCCTGACTGATCTCTAGGATAGGACTATTAACAGAAAATACAGACAAACTGAAAGATTTAGATCAAGACTCATCAAAATGGCCTTTTTAAAGCAACAGCAAGGTTAGAGATCCAATGCATGAAAAACAATTGTATCTCACATGCAATTCAAGTTGTTTTGGTTAAAGGCATCATCTACCATATAAAATATATATATATATAAAAAAATGCAATGCATGCATTTACTTTCTTAATAAACGTGACTGATCATTGTGTTATATTGGGGAGCGCATTTAATTTCTTAACATCTGAAATGAATGTGATATTTAAATTAGGATTTTTATTAATATAAAAAAAATAGTCCACCATAATTTAATAACTCTAATCCTTTGGGGTTCTCTTGGAAATTAGCCACATAAAAGACGATAATGCAGTTTCACACTATAAAACCGTGAATATTTAAAAAGTGTGTTAGTATTGCACCACAAGAAAAATAAAGAAAAAGCAAAGAAAATAAAGACTAATCTATGCTTTTGCATTTGAAAAAATAAGTGTAATAACATGGCATTTAAATCCCAGTTATGAATATTTCCAGACAGTTTAAAGACAGTAAAAGGACTGAAGTACCTGAGCTTTTTCTCGGGAGCGCTCACGTTTGAGTTCGTTACTTTACTGGATTCTGGAGCCGTTTGGCTCTTATTCTCCATCAGGCCTGACTCGGACGCCTTTGGCCTCTGGACTCCTCCAAACGGAGTGGACGCCAGCTGAGCGGTGAGGGCAAATTCACACGTATCGTCTGGACTTCGGCACAGAGTCTTATTCCAGTGACCATTGATGATTGCATCCTCAGAGCGAGAGATGGACACGTCCTGGAACCGAACGAACACACCACGATCACTGCCACGGATGAGAAAACTAGACATTAAACTACAAGAACTGAATGAATTCTGATCTCACTTTATCAGTAGAGAGCTCTGCTTTCGGCTTTGGCCCTTTCAGACTCAAGGTGGGCAGCTTCAGAGAATTACGGTTCGTCGAAGATGATCTTAAATGTGCAAACAGTAAATGAAGCACAGGAAGTGTTGATTAAACGGAAACAGTTTAGCCGAAGAACACACGGAAGAAAAAACTAATGAAAAATAAAGAGTAAAATAAAGAAATAAAGAAAACAACTGAAAACAATGAATGAAAACAAGAGTCTTACATTTTATTTGTCAGTGTATTCTCATCAGAAACACTGAAAGGTTTTGCTGTTTTCTGCAGTTTAGCGTCACTTCCTCCTAGAACACACAAGAAGATACGCCGCTATCAAATTTTCCTGTTGCAATTAATTGCTAATGCTTTTATCACGATAAACGGTATCATCACTAGGGATGCATCGATCCGATACTCGGGATCGGTATCGGCTCCGATCCTGGCATTTTCTGCGGATCGGGTATCGGACAGACGTGACCGATCCAAATCCGATCCTGTGTATACTATTCTGTGTTATTGTTGAGCTCCACGAAAGGCACAAAAACAAAGCACCAAAACGTTTTCAAGAACATATTTCAAGTATTTATTCAAGAAGCTGTTCCATAGTTCAATGTGAGGTACAGATAAATAATGAAGTCATTAAATTCATCAACATCATTAACACAACCATCACAAACATCAACACAATTACCACAAACATCAACACAATCATCAACACAATTATCACAAACATCAACACAATCATCAACACAATTATCACAAACATCAACACAATCACAATCATCCCAAACATCACAATCATCACAAACAACAATTATCACAATCATCAACACAATCATCCCAAACATCAACACGATCACAATCAACACAATCATCCCAAACATCACAATCATCAACACAATTATCACAAACATCAACACAATCATCAACACAATTATCACAAACATCAACACAATCATCCCAAACATCACAATCATCAACACAATCATCCTAAACATCAACACAATCATCAACACAATTATCACAAACATCAACACAATCATCAACACAATTATCACAAACATCAACACAATCATCCCAAACATCACAATCATCAACACAATTATCACAAGCAATCACAAATCAACACAATTATCACAATCAACACAATTATCACAATCAACACAATTATCACAATCAACACAATTATCACAATCATCACAAACATCAACACGATCACAATCAACACAATCATTCCAAACATCACAATCAACACAATTATCACAAACATCAACACAATCATCACAAACATCAACACAATCATCAACACAATTATCACAAACATCAACACAATCACAATCAACACAATCGTCCCAAACAATCGATTAATCAACACAATCATAATCACAATCACAAAAATCACCACAATCATCACAATCAGAAAAATCAACAATCACCACAATCAACACAAAAATCAACACAATCATCACAAACATAACAATCATCAACACTATCATCACAAACACAATCATCACAAAAATCAACACAATCACCACAAACAATCAATTAATCAATCAATCATAGCAAACATCACAATCACAACATCAACACAATCATTCACAAACTATCAATCAATCATCACATTACAATCATAAATCAATCACAATCATTAATCATCACAAACAATAAAAAAAATCAATCACAATCATCACAACCAATAACATGAATGTGGTTTATTTCACCATAGTAAGAACCACAAGAACTATTCACTAATATGCAATATTAGTGGCTACAATATTACAGGCACAAATTAATGCCTAATAAATGCATATTACTTGAGGAACTGGGGAAAAAACAACTCACTGTGATTCATGTCGTCCTCTCGCCTCACTGAACTTCTACTGAATGACACAAGGAGAGAAAAAAAAGAGAACTGAAAATGTTCATTGCAAACAAGCGCTGTCAAGCGCTGTCCGAAGAACTGACCTGGTCAGCACACGGTCTTCCTCCTGCTGGCTGCATTCGGTGAACGGAGCCGATCTCACCACAGCAGCCGCAGATTCACATGAACCTGACGAATTATGGAAGGAAGAACTGGCCTCCTCATGAACAATCTAGCCAAACCAATAAACTCACACAGTTAGAACAAGAACCTGATGCCAATATTTGATGATGGTTGTATCTGGAAGTTCATTTTAAATATCCAAAACAAGGTTTTAAAGTAACAGTTGACCAAAAAAAGCAAGTTCTGTCATCATTTGCTCACCCTCATGTCTCTGAATCACAAGCTCAGACACGACAGTATGACGGATGACGTACCTGCGGTGTCTCTGTGCTGCTGTTTCTTTGCTGAAGGAGTCTCTTTTTCTGCTCGATCTGAAGCTGCAGGTCCTGCTTTAGTTTGTTCAGGTGTAAGGCCTTTTCTGTACATTCACAAAGTCATCAAAAACTACTTAAAATGGCTATATGGTCTGATCCAGGATTATTATTATTATTATTATTATTATCGTATTTTTCGGACTATAAGTCGCACCTGAGTATAAGTCGCATCAGTCCAAATATACGTCATGATGAGAAAAAAAAAAACATATGTCGCACTGGACTATAAGTCGCATTTATTTAGAACCAAGAACCAATTGAAAACATTACCGTCTCCAGCCGCGAGAGGGCGCTCTATGTCTTCGGTGTAGACTACAGGAGAACTGAGCAGCATAGAGCGCCCTCTGGTGGCTGGAGACGGTAATGTTTTCTCTTGGTTCATTTCTCTTAGTTCATTTCTCTTGGTTCATGTCAAATGAATTTTGATAAATAAGTCGCACCTGACTATAAGTCGCAGGACCAGCCAAACTATGAAAAAAAGTGCGACTTAAAGTCCAGAAAATACGGTAACTAAAACTACAACCATACATTTTTACTTGAAGTAAAATAAATGTTAAATAAAAAATTTTTTAGCTATCAAAACATTTATCATGTAAACAAAAACTATTTAGACATATATAAAAAATAATAATAATTGCCGATTACGATATCTAAGGTTCAGTATCGGCCGAAAACGATCCGATACCAATGAAGGGTTTTTCCCCCCCATTTAAATTCATGTAGAATTTATATATCTCTGTGTGGAAATGATAATCATTATTTTACAATCTACTAGATACAGACTACTTATATTACATTATAAAGAAAAATTAAATAAACAATATGGAAAAATATAGGCCTATGCACATTCATAATCTATGACAAATATGTATCATAAACTAGGTTAGTGGATAATTCGGCAGCAAAGGTTATTCTAGAAAAATCAGTGCACAACAATTTTAGAAATCCAAACATTTAGTGGGAAAAAAAAAACTAATTTGTAGGAAACCGGAGCCGATAACTGATTTGAATATCAGATAGGCGCATCGATAATATATATATATTTAATTTTTTAAAGTTTTAGTAATTTGGTTGTTTTCTCATCATTTTGAGATTATATATATATATATATATATATATATATATATATATGAATATGAAAAAATGTAATATATCAGTACAATTTGTTTTCATTTAAGCTCTATCAAACATAGGCAGCATCTGTACGCACCGCTCAAAGCTTTATAGTAGCGTTGCGCTCGGAGCTCTTCCAGACTGAACTCTGTGTCTCCTTGATACACCTGATCCTTACAGTACATGATCTGAACATGACCCTCCTGCTGGGACACATGTTCCTCCGGAGCCTGGCTCCTCTGGGATGGGGCCGCAGTCTCCAGCGGGACGCCTGGAGCGCTTCGTGATTACAAAACATGAGGAGGACAAAATTAAATAGTCACAGACAAATATATGGAAAGATATTTGGCCATTAACAGCCAATAGGCGTGTCCGTTTGGCCAATTAAAGGGATAGTTCACCCAGAAATGAAAATTTGATTTACACCCTCAAGCCATCCTAGCTCTTTCAAACAAATCGAATCGGAGTTATATAAAAAAAAATGTCCTGGCTCTTCCGAGCTTTATAATGGCAGTGAATGGGAGTTTTTTTTTTGCAGTAGTTTAAAAATTGTCTGTCTCCACTGATAAATATAAAATATTAAAAGTACTGTTTGCTGTCTCCACCATCGTCACTCTTTGTATTAAGCAGGAGTTTTCGTACTGTAAGGGGCCGTTCACATATCGCGTCTAAAAACGCGTGGAAAACGCTAGGTGCGCCGCTTTCTGATTTTTTTCCCCAAAGCCTTCGGGCACTTGCGCTCCTGAGGCGTCTGCCGTTGCTAAGCAACCATGACCTGCTCTCTCCATGAAAACCGAGCTAGTTGTACCGCGTGCGCGTCGCGACCGCGTTGCTTCCATTATGAGCGCGCATACCGCGCCTACATTTGAAATAACGAACCTGAGCGCACAAAAGACGCGATATGTGAACGGCCCCTTATGCTTGTGTGCGCCGCGCTCGTTCTTGTTGTGTGTGTTTGACTGACAGACAGCCTCCGCAGCGCGCATGAGAGATCGCAGATCTCACAGACAAACGTCTTAATATCGCAAATTAGAAATGTTTGGTAAGATAAAATGTGTACGATAACATTATTAAGCAAATATCTTCGCCAACTTCACTCTTTATTATTAAGTGGGAGTTTTCATTCTGTGTGCGTGCGCCTCGCTCGTTGTGGTGTGTGTGTGCGCGTGACTGACAGACAGCCTCCGCGGGGCGCATGAGAGATCTCGCAGATCTCACAGACAAACGTCTTAATATGATCGCACATTAGAAATGTTTGGTGAGATAAAATGGGCACGATAACATTATTAGGCAAAAATACATAGTACATACAGTCGTGGCCAAAAGTTTTGAGAATTATATAAATATTGGAAATTGGAAAAGTTGCTGCTTACGTTTTTATAATAGCAATTTGCATATACTCCAGAATGTTATGAAGAGTAATCAGATGAATTGCATAGTCCTTCTTTGCCATGAAAATTAACTTAATCCCAAAAAAACCTTTCCACTGCATTTCATTGCTGTCATTAAAGGACCTGCTGAGATCATTTCAGTAATCGTCTTGTTAACTCAGGTGAGAATGTTGACGAGCACAAGGCTGGAGATCATTATGTCAGGCTGATTGGGTTAGAATGGCAGACTTGACATGTTAAAAGGAGGGTGATGCTTGAAATCATTGTTCTTCCATTGTTAACCATGGTGACCTGCAAAGAAACGCATGCATCCATCATTGCGTTGCATAAAAATGGCTTCACAGGCAAGGATATTGTGGCTACTAAGATTGCACCTAAATCAACAATTTATAGGATCATCAAGAACTTCAAGGAAAGAGGTTCAATTCTTGTAAAGAAGGCTTCAAGGCGTCCAAGAAAGTCCAGCAAGTGCCAGGATGGTCTCCTAAAGAGGATTCAGCTGCGGGATCGGAGTGCCACCAGTGCAGAGCTTGCTCAGGAATGGCAGCAGGCAGGTGTGAGCGCATCTGTACGCACAGTGAGGCCAAGACTTCTGGAAGATGGCCTGGTGTCAAGAACGGCAGCAAAGAAGCTACTTCTCTCCAAAAAAAACATCAGGGACAGATTGATCTTCTGCAGAAAGTATAGTGAATGGACTGCTGAGGACTGGGGCAAAGTCATATTCTCCGATGAAGCCCCTTTCCGATTGTTTGGGGCATCTGGAAAAAGGCTTGTCCGGAGAAGAAAAGGTGAGCGCTACCATCAGTCCTGTGTCATGCCAACAGTAAAGCATCCTGACACCATTCATGTGTGGAGTTGCTTCTCATCCAAGGGAGTGGGCTCACTCACAATTTTTCCCAAAAACACAGCCATGAATAAAGAATGGTACCAAAACACCCTCCAACAGCAACTTCTTCCAACAATCCAACAACAGTTTGGTGAAGAACAATGCATTTTCCAGCACGATGGAGCACCGTGCCATAAGGTAAAAGTGAGAACTAAGTGGCTCGGGGACCAGAATGTTGAAATATTGGGTCCATGGCCTGGAAACTCCCCAGATCTTAATCCCATTGAGAACTTGTGGTCAATCCTCAAGAGGCGGGTGGACAAACAAAAACCCACTAATTCTGACAAACTCCAAGAAGTGATTATGAAAGAATGGGTTGCTATCAGTCAGGATTTGGCCCAGAAGTTGATTGAGAGCATGCCCAGTCGAATTGCAGAGGTCCTGAAAAAGAAGGGCCAACACTGCAAATACTGACTCATTGCATAAATGTCATGTAATTGTCGATAAAAGCCTTTGAAACGTATAAAGTGCTTGTAATTATAGTTCAGTACATCACAGAAACAACTGAAACAAAGATCTAAAAGCAGTTTAGCAGCAAACGTTTTGAAAACTAATATTTATGTAATTCTCAAAACTTTTGGCCATGACTGTACATTTTTTTCCCTCCAGTACTGAAAGCAGAACCGATAGCGTCAGAACTTACTGATACTACGGTCTTTCATAATTTAGCCTCGGGGCCAGTTTAATACCGGGTTTCGGTACCCATCCCTACATATAAGATGGTTTGAGGGTGAGTAAAATATCGGGCGATTTTCATCTTTAGGTGAACTATCCCTTTAAAGGTGCTCTAAGCGATGCCGGGAGTCGTAACTTCTTGTTGACGTTCAAATTGTTGTCAAACAAAACGGAGGCTAGCTAGACCCTCCCTCCTCCTCATCCGTGCACTAACCCCCCAAACCCCACCCCCAAATATTTCTTTTCGGTTATTGGCTGGAACAGTTTGTTATGTTTCGTGGTGCGGGTGAGCCCAGTTTGTTTTTCTTGTTGTTTGTGGAGCCTGTGGTGTCTAGAGAGACCCCGTTTTTTTACAGTGTGTTCAGGGGACAATCAGCTAGCGGAAAGTGAGGAGATGTTTGCTGGATGTGACAAAAAATGTTTTGGCCTAAAAAAATGTGTGACATCACTTAGAGTACTTCTTTAAGAGAAGTACTAGTTCTATCCTAGCTAACCAAAATGGGTTCTAAAAACATTTTCCCCTTGCGTTAAGAAAACAATATTTCTGAATCTTCTCCGAAGGTTCAAAATGCCCAGTTATATAATGTTTTAAAACTGTATTCATTTACATTTACATTTAAATTTAATCATTTAGCAGACGCTTTTATCCAAAGCGACTTACAAATGAGAACAATAGAAGCAGTCAGGTCAACAAGAGAACAACAACAGTATACAAGTGCCATGACAAGTCTAGTATAGAATGCATAGGTAGGTTTTTTTTTTTTTTTTTTTTTTTAATAAAAAGACAAGAAAAGGAAAAGTGCTGGTGTTAGTTGGTTAAGTGCTGGCAAAAAAGATGAGTCTTTAGCTGTTTCTTGAAAATGAGTAAAGACTCAGCTGTACGAATTGAGATTGGGAGGTCATTCCACCAGCTGGACACAGTCCAGGAAAAGGTCGTGAGAGTGATTTTGAACTTCTTTGGGATGGTACCACAAGGCGTCGATCACTTGCAGAGCGCAAACTTCTGGAGGGCACATAAGATTTAACCAATGAGTTTAGGTAAGTTGGTGCCGTGCCAGTGGTCGTCTTGTAGGCTAGCATCAGTACCTTGAATTTGATGCGAGCAGCTGCAGGTAGCCAGTGTAACCTGATGAGGAGCGGAGTAACGTGAGCTTTTTTTGGCTCATTGAAGACAACCCTCGCTGCTGCATTCTGGATCAATTGCAGAGGCTTGACAGTACATGCAGGAAGAGCCAGGAGAGCATTACAATAGTCCAGTCTGGAGAGAACAAGAGCTTGGACAAGAAGTTGGGTTGCTTGCTCTGACAGGAAGGGTCTAATCTTCCTAATGTTGTATAAGGCAAACCTGCAGGACCGGGTCGTTGTAGCAATGTGGTCTGTGAAGCTTAACTGATGATCCATCACAACTCCTAGTTTTCTAGCTGTCCTCGAAGGAGTAATGGTTGATGAGCCCAGCTGTATAGAGAAGTTGTGATGAAGCAATGGGTTAACTGGAATCTCCAGGAGTTCTGTCTTCGTAAGGTTAAGCTGAAGGTGATGGTCATTCATCCAGCTAGAGATGTCACTCAGACAGGCTGAAATGCGAGCAGCTACCGTCGGGTCATCTGGTTGGAATGAGAGGTAGAGTTGGGTGTCATCAGCATAGCAGTGATAAGAAAAGCCATGCTTCTGAATGACAGATCCTAATGATGTCATGTAGATTGAGAAGAGAAGTGGTCCAAGTACTGAGCCTTGTATTCAAACGTTTAAGGCATAGTTTCCCCCAAAAATTATTTTACTCACCCTCAAGTTGTTCCAAACCTGTATAAGTTTCTTTCTTCTGTTAAACGCAAAAGTTGATATTTTAAAGAATGTTGGTAACCAAACATTTTGATGGTAGCAATGGACTTCCATAGTATGGAAAAAATACCATGGTAGTCAATGGCTACCATTAACTCATTTTTGGGAGAACTATCCCTTTAAGGGAACATTCCATTTTATCATTTTGCAAAAAATGTTGGAACGTTAGTTTTGAACGTTCTGAAACAAAAAAAATATATACTAATGTCCAACTAAATATTGAAGAGTTTCGTGAACAATTTACAAACTGATTTTGTGCCAACACTGAACACATTATTAAATACCCAAGAACTCTAAATGAACATTCTACAAACGTTACTCAAAGAACTTTGAGAGAATGTTCCCCGAAGGTTCCGCGTTCGCTGGAATTTTCAGATGCAAAGTAGCCAGACTTTCCAGATCTGTAATCTAGCTAATATTCATTGGATAATATTTTCAAATGGGGGCCTCAAATTAGATGTACAAAATTAGAATCAAATTATATTTACACTACACTTCTTCTTTAACTTCATTTCTACCCTTATGCTTGGTTTAGACCCATTTGAATTATACAAATGTAGAATTAAGACAACACTATAAAAGTAATTTTCAACAATCAAAACATAACGTTATTGATGAGCTTTCGCATTCATTGCTTACCTCCAAACATGAGGCGACAGTTCATCCATCTTCAAGCAATTCGATTTTTCAAATCTTAAAGCCATCCTGAGCGACGTTACCTGCGATTTAATCCAAGAGTTATTACAACAAATCAATATAAGAATATAATTGCATCTGAAACTAGCTGAATGATAAAGTTTACCCCCTTTAACTTGATGTTGTTCTGCTGTTTTGTGTTCATTTGTTGTGTATCACAAATCTTATTTTTTTATTATTGTTTAAACAGTAGGAAAAAAAACAAATCATTAAGGCAGTAGGCCTAAAGTTATGAAAACAAAAAGAAATAAGTATACACAAATACAAATCGCTTAAGAAAATTAACCAATGACAAAAGTGTAGTAACCACCGTTTTTTGTATAACAACTGTTTTACTACATATGGTTAATTTCTGGTTAACTCCTCATGGGTTAACTATAGTAACCATGTGTACGGCAGCTGACGGAAACTAGAGATTATGTTTATTAAGTTTTAAATATGGATATGTTTCTTTAAAAAAGCGCATCAATTTGTTTCATGAGGCCTTTATTCACCCCTCAGGGCTGTGTGGGACACTTTTTATGATGGATGGACGCAGTTTTTTGAACTATTGAATATCACCACCCATTCACAGCCATTATAAAGCATGAAATAGCCAGGATATAACTAAATATAACTGTGATTGCATTCGTCTGAACGAAGAAAGTCATAATACACCTGGGATGTCTTGAGGGGGAGTAAATCATGGGGAAATTTTCATTTTTGGGTGAACTGCCCCTTTAAGAGGAAACATAGGATGAACAGAGACAGTTTTAACAGAATAGTAGTTGTAAATGTACTCGTATAAATCAACTCTAAATAAAGAAAATAGAGGTTTAGAGACATATTTTTGTTTATTAAAAAATTAGCTAGCATATTTTCATATATTCTCTTTCGAGTAGTCAAACAATACAAAGAAAACTTCTTTAAAACCGAAATAAAGTCAGTTACAAAATGAGATCAGATGAACACAAAACGAGTGAATGAATCTTCCTCAGAAGAGACTTAACTTATTATAATCACACCCATAAGCTTTTTTTCTAAACTGACCCTCGTAAAACCCAACCTAAGCCTTTGATTTGATCAGTAGAACATGATTGTTTGCTTTCAATGTTGTTTGTAATCCGAATAGTAGAAAAAACGCGAGTAACATGAGTTCATATTCATTTACTGTCAGTCAGTCTACAGCTAACGTAAACGTTACTAGCAAAACATGTTCTAACCGTTATATAAACATTATATTTGCGCCTTATACATGCACAAGTTGTAAAAAGCACGACTATACCTCCCAAAGTCATAAAATTTTCTTGTTTCGTCACAATCCACTTGATTAATACCTCCGAAATGCTGTTTGCTGACACACTGTTGTTGTGCGATTCGAGGTTTAATTTCAAATCTTACCACGTGACTATGACGTACGAACGGACGTGCCTCGCCACGTCACATTATGCGGCCATTATGGTTTGTTTGTGTGTGTGTCTATATATATATATATATATATATTTAACTATGGTATGGAGTCAATAATTCATTTCTATTAATTTTCATGTTATTCTTAAAAAAAACATTTTTCGACCATTGTAGCAACATTTCCCTTTCTTTATCTTTTATTATAGTAACTAAAACCATTAAAACATATTTTTGTTACTTTAAATGAAAAAAAAAAAAAAACACATTTTATTTCTGCTAACTTAAGGCAACATTTCTCATTTTAATTTAGTTCAAGTTGAAGTACTAAAATACCTAAAATATTAATTAAAAAAAGTTTTAATATACAAATTATACAGACACATTTAAAAAGAATTAAATATAAAATGAAATGACAAACACAAAATTAAACAAAATAAACATAAAATAAAATAAAAACTAATTCAAACTATTAATAAAAAAACATAATAATATCTCAGAACTAAAATAACAATCTTAATAAAGAAAACACAGCCTTTATTTAGGATCATTAAATTGTTTCCCCTGACAATAAAATAACCCCCCCCCCCCAAATTCTCGTTATTGTAATGCAAATAAGCAAACAAGTAAATAACTAAAAATAAAATCACTAAATAAAAACCATTCATTGATATCAGAACAACAAATGCTGCCATGTATAAATAACATTTTTAAAGAATAGTATTTTTTATATAGTATAGTAAATTAAATGATGCTTATTAATAAATACATTACGCTAATATGCTATATGTACATATGCTTAATTTTCTGTATAAAACTATTTATTATTTGTCCTTTTTTCATTCTGAATTGAAATGACTGAGACATGTTTTGGACACGAAAACTAACCTTAACCCACAAACAGAAACACACGCCAAAGAGCTGTATTAAATGAGTGCACTTATTAGTCAACACAACAGTGAGCGACGCCAACATTTGAACCCTGCAGCCAAAACTTGGAGACACCATGAGTCTGTAAGGTGCTCCACACACTCAAAGACTGATAAAAGATGTAGATGAGTCTGCTTCTTCATCAGATTTGGAGAAATGTTGCATTGCATCACTTGCTCAATGCAAGTGAATGGGTGCCGTCAGAATGAGAGCTGATAAAAACATCACAATAATCCCCAGCACTCATCAGTTAACATCTAGAGAAGACTAAAGCTGAAAAAAATCCAGCATTAAAGGGAAAGTTATCCCAAAAATGAAAATTTGACCTGCTTAACCCTAGATGTCGGTGACTTTGTTTCTTCAGTAGAACACAAACTGAGATTTTTAACTCAAACCGTTGCAGTCTATCCGTCTTATAATGGAAGTGTTGATTGCTTTGGAAAAACACCTGTTCTCTAGATTACAGTTAATTAAAAAACTAAACATTTACCCATCTGTCAGATTAAACTCATACACAAGCATGTTTTTTATAAATAAAAAAACATTTAATTATTATTTAGAATATTATTTCATTTTTTTAAATAATACAAATTAAACCAATAAAGAAATATTGCAATAAAACTATAGTACTGTAAGGTAAAAAGGAGCATTTAATAATAATATTATTATTTAGAACAATACTTTTATTATAATTTTACAATTTTGCATTTCATATATATATATATAGTTATAAAAATTAAACCAGTAAATAAATATAAAGATTGCAATACTTCTATTGTACTAAAAAGTAAAAATTGAGAATTTAATAATAATTATTATTATTATACTTATTATTTGGAATAAACATTTTATCCAAATTATAAAAATGTAATCAATAAATATTACTATTATAATAACATTATTGTACTGTAGAGTAAAAAAAAATGCATTTATTATTATTATTCAGAAAATCGTTTTAAATAATAAAAAGACATCTTTACACAGCCGAGTTAAGGCTGCTCTGAGCATGCTTAAATTCTGTGTAAAGACATTATTCCACATAAAGACTAAAATAAACCCGTTCAGACCCACCTCAGCCCTTAGTATCAAAGTCTACAGTCATGATCGTGGTTTAAATGCACTTATGCCACCTCTGAGCAGGATTAAATCATCTGGGTTAAAGACATCTAAATGCCACTTCAGAAGCGCCTCTGAGCCTTCCTTGCAGTGCAAAATTGATCACACCAGAACTTTATATATACATGCACATATATATTAAGAGAGAGACACGGAGAGAGAGAGCATATATTGAGTTAAAATTAAAATGCAGTACTTTACACTGCAATCAAAGTCTTAGGGAGTCAATTTGAGGAGTTCATTCCCTCATTAGAGATGGTAAAGTACTTTCTTTATGCCTCTAATCACACGCTTTATTGTAATCCATTCTCTGAAAATGAACGGGGGACAATTCAACCAAAACACAAAGACAGCAGAAATAAACAAGATGCATTTATTATCCTCAAAAAGAGACGAATGTGAGACACTGGAGATACAGATTCATTCATTATAAAACAAGAAGCATGAGCTGCAAGTCTCTGGTGTGTGTGTGTGTGTGTGTGTGGGGGGGGGACTGGATGCCAGCCCATTATTACTCTGACATCAGTGTTAAACGCTCAGTCTCAGGACGGCGTGCTGCGCTCAGTCCCAGAGCTTGATCTGTCCGTCCCAGCCGCAGGTGATCACCTTCGACGTCTCGTGAGGATGCCAGAGCGCGCTGATGCACACCTTATCATGAGCCTTGATCCGGTGATACAGCTTCGTCGTCTTCCAGTCCCAGATATTCAGCTTCCCGTCAGCGTCGCCGGAAACCACATAACTGCAGTAAAACAATACACTGGTAACATATATATAACTTTTAATGATTCAAAATATAACTCCGTATTCATGAGGTGCTCTGAAATGGTTCAAAAAAGTTTTTTTTATTTTCAATCAGAGAAATCATGATTTCAATAAAAAAATGTCTTCAATGCAAGAAAAACAGTAAAAATCTTTTTTAATTAAAGGCATATTTTCCATAAAGATTGTCAATAAATGAACGAGTAAAAATTATACTTAAAATATCTTTTAGATGCACCAATAAAAATATACATATTTAAGTATAATTATATATATATATGCTGCTCCACCAATATAAACAACATTTTAAATAAAATAAAAAAGTGTATTTAACGTTTTAAAATAAAGACTTCATAAATTAGTACCGTAAATGTATTCAATTCCTCTAAAACACTTTTATTTTACAGTAAAATTTAAAAATAAAACCCGAATATTTCTTTTTTTGTTTTAAATAAAACCAAAATCTCAAGATGGCTTAAATGTGATTATTATTAATTATTACATAAATATATGCACTCCAAAAATAAATAAAAATAAATTAAAAAAATAAATTAAAAAACCCTTAAAAGGTTTATTGTTTGAAAGGGAAGACTGCATAAATATTAGTATTGTAATTTTACAGTTGTACTGTAAAACAAAAGTATTTTTATTTTTATTACTATAATATTTTTTCTTAATAATGTAATAATTTCACTGTAAAAACTGCATGCATTTTAAATAAGTTTAATATTTTAGTAATCATAATAATCATTATATATATATATATATATATATATATATATATATAAATAAATGTGTGTGTGTTTTGTTAAAAACAAGCATAGCAGGCCTGGAGCATTTATTAAAAATAATTAGCATTTTAAAAAGCAATTTTGAGAAAAAATTAGTCACACAATGTGGCTTCGTTTCAAAATGATCTTCAACATCTATAACCCGTCTCAAGCCTGTCCTGTAGAGCCCACTGGACCTGAGTGAGACCAGCTCATCTGTCATTGTTCCGGAGCGTCTCGTTAGGAATCACACTAATCAGTGCCTCACCTCATGTCTGGAGAGAAGTCCACCTGACAGGCGTATCCCGCCACCATGTGACCCTTGAAGATCTTCTTCTTGTTGAGCCGGAATCTGTTCTGCGCTCCGAAGATCAGGATCTGATTATCCATGGACTGACACGCCAGCCACTTCCCTAAAGTTAATCACATTCATTAACTCATTACTGCCATGCCCCGATCTCCAGCTCACATTCAAGACTCCTTCAAACAATAAACTAATAAAAATAAGCTAGAGGACTAGAAGAGATTCAAAAATAAAATTAAAGACTCTTATTTAATTTCAACCATAAAAAAGGAAATAAATCACTTTTTGAATGGACAAATTAAGATATATATGAAACCGTTTATTTAAATATTTTAGTTTAACAGTTAAAATGAAACAAAGTATTTAAAAAAATCTTTAAAATGAAAAATAAACATTAAAACGGTTTATTGAATTCATACTTTAAAATTTAATAACTATAGTAAATAAAAATATAGATAACTATAAACTATAACTATAAATAAAATCATAACTATAGTACACTAATATTAAAATAAATGAAAAAAATAAATAATAAATTGCATTCAAAACAGCCAAAGATGTAATTTATCAATTTTTTAATCGATAGAAGAAAAAAAATACTGTACAATCAACTTTTTGAGTTAATTTAACTGTGTAAAATCCATCAATAATTAGCAAAGGAAAATTAAACCACTTTTTAAAATGGACAAATTAAAAGATATTTAAATCTTTTTAATGCATGATTTAAAATGTACTTCAAATGTATACATAATTTAACTTTTTTTTTTTTTTTAATAAAAAAAAAAGTAAAAATTAAATTTGTGTTTTAAAATCCATTAAACAGAACCATAAATATAGTAAAATAATAAATATTAAAACAAACATTTTAAATTACACTCAAAAAGCCAAATGCTCTTCTTCATCCATATTTTTAGCTTGCATTATGGACACTTGGAGACAAAAATAACTTTCGACTCAATTTGAACCTGTTACTGAACAATAGAGTTCCATCAATTAAATATTTTGAGCTATTTGATAGTCTAAAAACACTCTCAGATACACGTTGCTCTTGTAAGAATGTTCTCTGGGCTCGCTAAGAGAGTATGCCTGCACTTAAAACGCGTTCAGTGCAATCGCAGTGAATCTCTTCTCTTCGATTAAAGTAAGCGTGTATGTACTTAGACTGTGTCCCGTGCGTTCGCGCATGGCCAAGTACTGTTCTCTTCAATTTCTTTCTCTTTGCTCTTGGCATAAACGCTGTCAAAACGGCAACAACCAATCAGAAATAGGCTTCAACGACTGACCAATGAAAACGCGACATCGTACATGGAATCTTATTGGTTGATATTGAACCGCACATGGAACACATGGAATAAGTTCACTGAAGTTCAATCAAGACGATACATTTGACATATTTAACATCAAAACAAATAAAACTGGTTACCGGAGATCGTCGAATCGGTGGATCCATCTCTGCTCGTCTTGATTGAACGTCAGTGAATTTATTCCATGTTATGATTGATGATCAGCTGACTTTCTCAGACCACATTGCTAAAACTGTCGGATCCTGCAGATTTGCTTTATTCAACATCAAGAAGATCAAGCCCTTTCTTTCTGAACATGCTGCACAGCTCCTTGTTCATGCTCTTGTTCTGTCCAGGCTGGACTATTGCAATGCCCTCTTGGCAGGTCTTCCAGCCAGTTATATCAAACCTTTACAATTAATCCAGAACGCGGCAGCAAGATTAATTTTAAATGAGCCAAAAACAATACACGACACACCTCTGTTTATCAGTTTGCACTGGCTTCCAATAGCTGCTCGCATAAAATTCAAGGCATTAATGTCTGCCTACAAAACTACCACTGGCTCTGCACCCATTTACCTAAATTTGTTACTTCAGACTTATGTGCCTCTAGAAGCTTGCGCTCACTATTCTAATTATATTCTTAAAAAAAAAAATCTAACTACTTTTCTAATATTTTTGTATTCCGTTTTCTTTTCATTTATTATGCAATTGTGTGTGTGTGTGTGTGTGTGTGTGTGTGTGTGTATATATATATATGTGTGTATGTGTTTGTATGTATATTAGGGGTGTAACGGTACGCAAACATCACGGTTCGGTACGTACCTCGGTTTTAAAGTCACGGTTCGGTTCATTTTCGGTACAGTAAGGGAAAGAAATGCAAACATTAAACTGCAGGTTGTTTGTTACTAAAAACTTTTTTTAAACAATTTACACTTTTTTAAAATACTTTTTAATAAAATATATATATAATAAAAAAAGAATAAGAAATAAAATACAGCTGCAAAGTTCTCCACTAAATAAAATACTCTTAGTCTCAAAACAATATCATATAATAAAATATAATGAACAATATAAATAAATAACTATGATTACAGTGCAGCATTACCAATCCCAGCTTGTAGGCTTGCTCATATTTAAAAAATATATATAACTTTTCCAAAGTGTAAAGTGCAGCATCAACAGTTTCAGTTTTTAGACCTGCTCAGATTTCGTTATTGCGTTGGACCGATCAGAATTAAGAGCAAAGGTCTGTTTAAATGCCGACGGGAGCTGCGTTTGAATTACAATCGTTTTTTTCCTAGTTGTAGTGATGCCTTTTGAAAACCTTAGGCCGGTGACACACTGGCATATTGCACCTGTCAAACACCGTCAATACTCTATTCTTTTTTTTTATTCTATATGTTTTCTTTTTATGTATTTGTATTATTTAAAATCCCATGCTACGTGTACTGTGTTAACCTAACTGAGACTTGTTATAGCACTTATATATCATTGCTCTTTTTGATTGCTTCCACTGTCCTCATCTGTAAGTCGCTTTGGATAAAAGCGTCTGCTAAATGAATAAATGTAAATGTAATGTTCCATGTGCGGTTCAATATCAAACAATAAGATCCCATGTACGATGTCGCGTTTTCATTGGTCAGTCGTTGAAGCCTATTTCTGATTGGTTGTTGCCGTTTTGACAGCGTTTATGCCAAGAGCAAAGAGAAAGAAATTGAAGAGAACAGTACTTGGCCATGCGCGAACGCACGGGACACAGTCTAAGTACATACACGCTTACTTTAATGGAAGAGAAGAGATTCACTGCGATTGCACTGAACGCGTTTTAAGTGCAGGCCCAGAGAAAATTGCAACGTGTATCTGAGAGCGCGTGCCCAGTTCCTGCGCGCGAGCAGAGATTGACGCTCGCGCATTATATTAATGTACTTACGCGCTACAATTATGCTCTCTCGACATTTGACAGGGAAATAATGCCATAGTGATCTACTCCATTATTGATCACAGACAGGAAGTGAGAGTTACATGACATGCACAGATCACTCACCATTGGGCGAGAGTGTGACGGCAGGCATCGAGTGCATACTGGGCTCAGCGATGTACTTGAAGTCCACAGGAATATCCCTAAAAACACACACAGAGATCGTACTGTAAAGCATGAAAGCTGCACTGCAGTCTGTTCTGAACGTGTGTATTCAGACACACAGATGGACGTTTAAATATGAAAGTATTGATGAGCATATACTGCTTTTGGAAAAAATATGCCAGTTGATGTGGAAAATGTATTTTATTTAGTTAGTGTATATTTATAATAAATAATTATATTTTTAAAAAAAAGTACGAAAACGAAAACAAATACACTTACATATACATTTAAAATGTATAATATATTAATATTTTTTTTTAGATTTGATATAATTTTTCATAAATTATATATATATATATATATATATATATATATAGTTTAGATTTATAAAAAAAGTACATTTTTGTAAAAGTCCCTAAACAAAATAAAAACGCATTTAAAAGTATATACATTTAATATAATTTAAATTCTAATAAATATTTATTTAATCTCTCTCGGTCCTCTGTCTATATAAATATATACATGTATATAACATCTTTACAAAACATTACATTCTATGCATATAAGGAGGTTTTTATAAATAAAGTACATGTATAAACTTTAATACAAATTTTAATTGATTAATTTGGTAAAAAGAATATTTAACATTATTTATTTGCAAAATAATAAAATTAAAGATCAATAAGATTTTTAGAATTCTAAATCACAGGAATAAATTATTATTATTATTATTATTATTAATAAAAACATTTAATTTAAATGTTAACATTTCACAATATTCTAATTCTTTTTTTTTTTTTTGCCTTGGCACACACACACACACACACACACACACACACAGATAAGTGTTTATTTTTTGTGTGTAATTTTTCAATTTTAGATCATTTGACTCAGTTATTTCTTTAACCACAAAGAAAACTATTTCCTCCATAATTGCCTGTAAGAGTGTATTAAAGCTACATATAATCCAGAACACACAGAGATCTGCTGCTTCTCTCTCGGTTATGTCTGAGGTTTGCAATCCATCTACGACAGAGCGAACATCTCCAAACTGGAGCAGAACATCAGCAGCTGAGACACAGAGCGGTCCGAAATAACTCCAACACAACATTTAATGACCTGAAACTCGACAGAAGGTGAACTCTAGAGATGAGCATATGGCAAGATCTTAATTATATTCTTTCTTCTCCTGTCTTTTAATAATTCATGCACGGATAAATCGGACATGAAAAGAAGTTATTAAAGCTACCGTTTAAATCAACACACTGGAGTAGAAACAAATATCACATTAAAAAGCTGATTTAAAATCTACAATTTGAAGGTTTATATGCAACTGATTATTAAACAACCTTTTTTTTGTGTGGTTTTCAACTAAATGAATTTGTTTCAGTAACATTCAAATCATTTCTGGGAAAATGTTGATCAGTGAAATTTTTATTTAATTAAGAAACTATTATATACTTAAATCATTATTTTGAATGAGTTCAAAATATTTTTTGAATTTATAATTGTATTTTTAAGTTTTAGTAATATTGTTAGGCACTTTTGTTGTTTTTATTAGTTATAAAAAAATGTGTGTGTGTATATATGTACATGTACACACACACACACACATAATTATATATTTTTTTTACATGAAAATAAAAAAGCTGCCTAGAAAATTAGCTGAATAAAAAATTATATATTTTATTAACATTTATGAACCATTTTTAATGGTTTTATGTTCAGTTGTAGTTTCAGTGAACTTCAATAACCCTGACGTTGATTTGTTGTTTTTTTTGACCCAAGTTTAACTAAAACGAACGAATCCCTTTTCACCTGGAATCAGAAGATTAAAAGGTAAAACTGACATCTGCTCGAAGAAAGTGGACATGATTCTGGTGATTAATCTCTGAGCTGTGAGTGTGTTCTGGTGCAGAGTTCCTCACCACTCCCAGACGCGCAGGCTCTTGTCGTCTGACGTGCTGACGAAGCGCCGGTTCTCATCCACGAAAGTGATTGTGTTGACCGCACCGAGGTGTCTGTCGTACTCCTGAACCACCTCACCGGAGCGGATGTCCCACTGCACACACACACACATGTTTGTTTCTGTGTAAAGTGTGTTCATCCCATAGGTGTAATGGTTTTTATACTGTACAAACTGTATATTCTATGGCCCTACACCAACCCTACACCTAACAGGAAACTTTGTGCATTTTTACTTTCTCAAAAAAACCTCATTCTGTATGATTTATAAGCGTTTTGAAAAATGCCTGTGTCATACCCATGTCATTATACATAGAGTTGTGTCCTGATATGAAACACACACACACACACACACACACACACACACACACACACACACAGGGTATCTGCACATTTTTACCAAAAATTTTAATGACTTTTAAGACCTTTTTAAGACCTTCAAGAATAAAAATTAAGACCATTATCCCGGCAAAATAAATAATAATTATATATATATATATATATATATATATATATATATATATAGTACAGACCAAAAGTTTGGAAACATTACTATTTGTATTGTTTTTGAAAGAAGTTTCTTCTGGTCATCAAGCCTGCATTTATTTGATCAAAAATACAGAAAAACAATATACACTACTGGTCAGTAATTTGGGGTCAGTAATTTTTTTTCTTTCTTTTAAAAATAAAATAAAATCAATACTTTTATTCAGCAAGGATGTGTTAAATTGATAAAAAGTGATAGTAGAGAAAATATATTATTAGAATATATATTATTAGAATTTATTTTTTTTATTTTGAATAAATGCAGTTCTTTTTAACCTTTTATTGATCAAATATATGAGACAGCAGAACTGTTTCCAACACTCATAATAAATCAGAATATTAGAATGATTTCTAAATGATCATGTGATCGACTGATGTTACATGTGACACTGAAGCTGGAGGAATGATGCTGAAAATTCAGCTTTCAACAGACGTTGCCTTTTTATGTACGGAACAAGTCCAAATTGAGCAAGATAAGAGGTTTTGTCCTTGCCACAACTAAATGTTTTTGCACATTCCGAGTCAGGGAACATTGCCCTGAAGACGGTGCTCACCAGTGATGCGAGGGTTGATCCAAAATGAGCGGGTGCCTGTGGTCATCCAAAAATATTTTTTATGAGAATCAGGTCGCGGTCGGTCGGGTCGTTTGAAATAAAGATGCCAAATAAACCTTTGTGATTTATGTAGTACTAGACACAATCTTAATTTTGATCAATGTTTTATCAATCAATTGCCCGTATTTTATAAATAAGAAGCAAATATATAACAGACAATGTAATGAGGTGCCGGCACGATCACTTGCATTGCATGTTAACTGGAGGACGCCGAAACTCAGCTTGTGCCTCACAGATATGACAAATATAGGCTATATATTGCAGAAAGCTTGAAATGTCTATTTTAAAATAAAATATTCAAATCAAAACAAGTAGGCTACTCTCTGATTATATAATCCATATGAAATATGCATTTCTCTCTGGCATTCATGGCGAGTAAGCATCGCCAACTTCATCTTTGCAGCGACACAGAAAACACTAGTTTATTACTAAACAATTACATTTCTCGAACCAGCAGGCCATTCTGGGTTGAGTGAGCGACCCCACGGAATGAGTGAGCTGAGCGGAATATTCAGAAATGCGCTCGGAACAAACCCGAACCTCTGCTGAAATTCAAACATCAAAATAGACATAGCCAGACTAGACTACTTTAGTACAAATGATGAGCTTATTGACGATTTTGTATCATTCTTAACAAAATTAGAATATAGGGTTTTTTTTTTGCCTAGTTCCTATGTCTATGGCCCAATGACGCTACAATGAGCATTTACTGCGGGTCAGGAATCGGGTCGGGTACAATATTTTCTTTTTTGCGGTCCTAGTTGCAGGTGGCTCAGTTGAAAACGTCAGTCGTGTGCGGGTTATTAATACATTGACCCGCGCATCACTGGTGCTCACGTCTTCGTTGGAGTGATGTCGGCTAACCATGTGCAAAGCCCACAGCATTTCGGCCTTCAGTGTAGTGGTTAGGGAGAATGTACCGAAGGCATTACTTGTACTGGGACCCGAAGACACCAACGCGGGTGTAACGTTAGCCTTTGAAGTAGATACCGATGCTGCAAACATCTGAATGGGGACAGTTGTTGCCTGACTATCGGCATAGCGCTTGTGCTTCTCCCCTTGTGCGTCAAGGGGCTTTGCAGCTCATTGTTCCCAATTGTATGGTCTTTTTGCAAAGTCTGCACCGCACTTCGTATTCCGTCGTTTTTTGTAACCTGCTATATTTCTCATCATCGAGCCAGTTATTATTAAACCTGCACTTTCCCCTCTTGGCTCGCGTCTGCCACTCTGAATGAAACACTTCTTCGTCTGTTTCTATGACAGGCCTACTGGGAAAACACTGCCCCCTTAATGGTGTATGATGCCTGTGATATAGGCACACGCTACTTTCTAATGTCTTCAGACAGGGACGTGCGCTGGTGAAATTACGTTAGCATGGAAAATAGTTTTTCCGATAACTTTCTTTCATTCCGCCCACATGAAATTTAATGCCACTCTTCAAAAATTAGCGCAATTTAATACATTTTAAGACCTTAAAAAACTTATATTTTAAGACGTTTTAATAGTTTTTAAGGATCCGCGGAGACCCTGACACACACACACACACACGCACACTCTCACACACTCACATGCTTATGGCGTTCTGATTAGATCTTTAATATGACGTTGTAACATGCACTCGTCTCACTGAACGTCTCACTGACGTCTTGATTTTTTGCTATTAAATCCATTCATTTTAAGGCGCAGACGAGGCGTAGACGTTACGCAGACGTCACGTAAATCACGTGTGGCAGTGAAGTGTCGAGCCAGACGTTCACGCGTGAATCACGTGTAGCAGTGAAGTTATTTATTTATTCCCTAACACGGATCAGAACACGGTCCTCACACGGCTCAGGGCTGTGTGTGAGGCAATGCACAATTTACTTGCACTTCATTCACTGCTCTCAATGGACGTGACATCTCCGTCTGCATTATAACGTGACGTCTGCGTCTGACTTTTTTTTTTTTTTTTTTGTGATTGCAGTTTTTTAGTGCATCTTTTCCCCGGCCAATTCTATGTACATTAATTATTCCGTTTATTATTATGAAATCCTTTTTGAGATGACATTTTAGGGTTATTTTGTTTTTATCTTTTTACATGTTTAATGTAGCCTACAGTACTTGATCGTCTTGGCCAACCCATCGATCGCAATTGGCTGCTAGATCTGAGAATGTTGCTGTAAAATAATAAAGGCTGTAAAATACATTAAGCCTGATTAATGTTTAGTTTTTCAAGCACCTCTCTTCTTATATTTTACATTTAAAATCTAAATTAGGATTCTAATATAATTTTAGTATTCAATTTTTTTTCCTTTTTGTGATTGCAGTTTTTAGTGCGTCTTTTTCCCGGCCAACTCAATATATATTAATTAATGTGCATTTTAAATATATATATATTAATATATAATAATTTAGAATTTTTTGACATTTTTTAATTACACTAAAAGTATAAAGATAACGTACAAAGCCTATAAATAACAAAAACAATCATTTAGGGAAGTTTGTGTTTCTTATAGGTAAACTTATGTTGTATTGTTTTATGAAATCCAATTTTTTTTTTAAATTTACATCTGGGGTTATTGTGTTTTTTTTTTTTTTTTAATCTTTTTACATTTTTAATGTAGCTTACAGCACTTGATGGCCAGCTGCTAGATCTGAGAATGTTGCTGTAAAATAATAATAAAATGCATGGAAAAATGCATTATGCCTGATAAATGTTCTGTTTTTCAAGCACCTCTCTTCTTATATTTTACATTTAAAATCTTAATTAGGTCAATATTATTTTATTATTATTTATTCAGCAATAATGTTAAATTAAGATTTCTATATTTTGAAATAAATCTGCCAGGATTCATCAATCAATCCTTTAAAAATATCATAGAAAATATTATGCAGCACAATTGTTTCCGACGTTGAACATTGAAGGACCATATTAATTTTTTTATTTGTCGTGTCCTCGATCGTTATCGTTAATGGGCATTTTATATTTTTTCCTAGAAGAGTGCATTATATTTAGCGTCAAATTCTTAAATTCAATCAATAAAGTGTCTGCAAAAAAAAAAAAAAAAAAATTATACAAATACTAATTTAACCACATCAACTCTGGGGACCCACCGGTGGGTCCAATATTGCATATGCCTAATTCTCAAAAAATCTAAATAACAGCTGAAGTGGTTAAGAAATTCAGGGTTGTTACCAAATCAATAAAAAAATATTATAAACAAAATATATCTTTTCAATGCATAGGAAACACGCTGCATCTGAAGAGGCATTTAGATGTATTTACACACTGTTTAATGCAGGACATGAATTCTTTAACCTGCAGTTATAAATGCATAAATGATGTTTTGATATTTTAATCGTAAAACGTTGAATAGCCTACTGATATTAACAATTATAAAGAAAAACACTTTAAATACTTTAAACTATATTAAATGTGAAATGAAAACCGCCAGTAGGTGTTATCAAGTCACTATTAATAAGTGTATCATTGATCATTTAAACGGTTGATTAATTCAGGAACGAAACACTGTCATGATGCTTAGAGACACAAAACAGCGCCGTGCCTATATTATATATAATAATGTCAAATTATTAAGATTTCTATATTTTGAATTACAGTTTTTTTCAACTGCTTACACACAAAATTATTACCTGACACTCAAACACCAGAACCACACACTAAATCTGCAAAACCATAAACAAATTTTTGGCCTTTTACTCAGTTTTCAATTTTGTTAAACACTTTTTTGCAAAACACAACACACAATTTTCTATGCAACACACAAAAATCTGACAGGAAGTTTCTTGATTTCCTTTTATAAACACAACCAATCAAAATGCCACACTAATTCATCAGTGCCTCACACTAACTCCTCACATGTGCAAACACTTGTTGCTTTACTTAACAACAACCAATCATAACTTTAGTAGTGGCCTATAAATAGGCCAAAGGTCAAGTAATAGCTTCTGGACAATGGATGCAAACAATGCAGACAGAGTAAGAGGAGTTGGAAGGGGAGCAAGGGGAGGAAGAGGATGAGTCAGAAATGGAGGAGGACAAGGAACAAGAAGAGTGGTCTCGAATTAGATTAGGGCTACAGTAGTCAACAATGAGAGAGGCTGGACTGAGAGTCCAGGCTAATTTGAGTAGATTATGAGTAGACACATAATGGCTTTTTTACCATAACAAACAATAGGCCTATACTAGAATACAGTTTTTTTGGATGACTTACACCCTAAAATTAAAAGTAGTACACTATTAGCAAAACCTTACACTCAAGAAGCAAAACATCAGCCCATATTTGCACAACTATTAGCACATTGTCAACCTCACACTTGTTGCAAAACTCTACACACAGTGATTTGCAAAACACTAAACACACTTAACATACATTACACACAAACATCTATCATGAAGTCACTTCCTTGCAATACCAAAGCACTGACTGTCAAATTACCGCACCGTCCAACCAATTGGTTCAACACAGTCATCAGGTGTGGAAACACTTGTTTGCTCAATTGTAGACACACCAATCAGGTGTATAAGCATTATAAGAAACAGCAGGTGAGTTCATCTGTCTTCAAGCACAATGGAAAGAGTCAGAGAAAGAGTAAGACGAGGAGGAGAACGAGGAGAAGAATGTGGAGGAGGACAAGGAGGAAGGGGAGGAAGAGGAATCAACAGAGGAAGAGATGGAGGTCATGCTGGAGGAGGAGGAGGAAGACAAGAAGGAGAACGAGGAGAAGAACGTGGAGGAGGACAAGGAGGAAGGGGAGGAAGAGGAATCAACAGAGGAAGAGATGGAGGCCATGCTGGAGGAAGAGGAGGAAGACAAGACGGAGAACGAGGAGAAGAACGTGGAGGAGGACAAGGAGGAAGGGGAGGAAGAGGAATCAACAGAGGAAGAGATGGAGGCCATGCTGGAGGAAGAGGAGGAAGACAAGAAGGAGAACGAGGAGAAGAACGTGGAGGAGGACAAGGAGGAAGGGGAGGAAGAGGAATCAACAGAGGAAGAGATGGAGGTCATGCTGGAGGAAGAGGAGGAAGACAAGAAGGAGAACGAGGAGAAGAACGTGGAGGAGGACAAGGAGGAAGGGGAGGAAGAGGAATCAACAGAGGAAGTGATGGAGGCCATGCTGGAGGAAGAGGAGGAAGACAAGAAGGAGAACGAGGAGAAGAACGTGGAGGAGGACAAGGAGGAAGGGGAGGAAGAGGAATCAACAGAGGAAGAGATGGAGGCCATGCTGGAGGAAGAGGAGGAAGACAAGAAGGAGAACGAGGAGAAGAACGTGGAGGAGGACAAGGAGGAAGGGGAGGAAGAGGAATCAACAGAGGAAGAGATGGAGGTCATGCTGGAGGAGGAGGAGGAAGACAAGAAGGAGAACGAGGAGAAGAACTTGGAGGAGGACAAGGAGGAAGGGGAGGAAGAGGAATCAACAGAGGAAGAGATGGAGGCCATGCTGGAGGAAGAGGAGGAAGACAAGAAGGAGAACGAGGAGAAGAACGTGGAGGAGGACAAGGAGGAAGGGGAGGAAGAGGAATCAACAGAGGAAGAGATGGAGGTCATGCTGGAGGAAGAGGAGGAAGACAAGGAGAACGAGGAGAAGAACGTGGAGGAGGACAAGGAGGAAGGGGAGGAAGAGGAATCAACAGAGGAAGAGATGGAGGTCATGCTGGAGGAGGAGGAGGAAGACAAGAAGGAGAACGAGGAGAAGAACTTGGAGGAGGACAAGGAGGAAGGGGAGGAAGAGGAATCAACAGAGGAAGAGATGGAGGCCATGCTGGAGGAAGAGGAGGAAGACAAGAAGGAGAACGAGGAGAAGAACGTGGAGGACAAGGAGGAAGGGGAGGAAGAGGAATCAACAGAGGAAGAGATGGAGGCCATGCTGGAGGAAGAGGAGGAAGACAAGGAGAACGAGGAGAAGAACGTGGAGGAGGACAAGGAGGAAGGGGAGGAAGAGGAATCAACAGAGGAAGAGATGGAGGTCATGCTGGAGGAAGAGGAAGACAAGAAGGAGAACGAGGAGAAGAACGTGGAGGAGGACAAGGAGGAAGGGGAGGAAGAGGAATCAACAGAGGAAGTGATGGAGGCCATGCTGGAGGAAGAGGAGGAAGACAAGAAGGAGAACGAGGAGAAGAACGTGGAGGAGGACAAGGAGGAAGGGGAGGAAGAGGAATCAACAGAGGAAGTGATGGAGGCCATGCTGGAGGAAGAGGAGGAAGACAAGAAGGAGAACGAGGAGAAGAACGTGGAGGAGGACAAGGAGGAAGGGGAGGAAGAGGAATCAACAGAGGAAGTGATGGAGGCCATGCTGGAGGAAGAGGAAGACAAGAAGGAGAACGAGGAGAAGAACGTGGAGGAGGACAAGGAGGAAGGGGAGGAAGAGGAATCAACAGAGGAAGAGATGGAGGCCATGCTGGAGGAGGAGGAGGTGCTCAAAGAGGACCGAATCTGACGAATGAGATCCGCACAACACTGGTTAACCACGTTGTCAACCACGGCCTGACGCTGAGGGAGGCTGGACTGCGAGTACAGCCAAATCTAAGCCGATACACAGTGGCAAGTGTGATAAGAACATTTCGACTGGAAAATGGGTATTGTAAAAATATCATCTCAAAAACATCTGCACGGTTTCAGTAACTGCTTACAGTACTGTATTCTATGCACTATCAGCATTTCTGTTACCTTTTCCTGTGAAATTACTGTACTATTGTATACTGTTTTTTTTCTACATAGGATTGAGGGTCAGGAACGACACGGGGGAAGTCCTCCTATGTTCACAGAACAGCAAGAGAGGGAGATAGTAAACGTGGTTTTGGCCAACAAACAATGCTATAACACTCAATCAGCTCCAAGCTAACATTGTCAGACCACGTCAGTTTCAACGATATCCATCAGGTCTCAACATCAACATCAATCCAAGACATGGAGGAGGCCTGTGACCAGATGGAGGTAGCAGCAATGCAAGGATGGATTCGCCATTCAAGACGTTTCTTTCCAAGGTGTTTTGCTAATGACAACATTGCCTGCGACGTTGATGAAATTCTCTGGCCAGATCCAGGTTTTTTTTTTACAGTAAAATTGCAGTACAAGATGTAAAGTGACTTTTGTTATGAATCTCCATGTCAACATTTTGGGCGTGTTGAGAACTAAATGAGTTTCTTCAGTCTGCAACATTGGTCTTGTGGTTTTGTTTGGTGAATTTACATTATATTTGTACTTTGTTGATGGTAGCCTACTCTAATCATAGGGAAGTAGAAGTGCATGTACATGTGAGCTTTTAAAAGAAGAGCTTTAGGTTTTGAATAACAGTGTGTATATGACATAATCAAAAATATAGCATTATGGTAAAGGTGTTTACAATGTAAGACAAATGTTTGCTTTTGAAATATGTTTGTGATATTTTGACTGTGGTGTTTAATTTTGAAAGAGATGCGAGGCATTTTGCATCTTGTGTGTGCAATTATTGAATTTGTGTGTTAAGTTTGGAAAAAAAGAGGAAAACTTTGGATAATGTGTGTAAGCAGTTGAAAAAAAACTGTAAATCTGCCAGGATTCATCAATCAATCCTTTAAAAATATCATAGAAAAATATTAAGCAGCACAATTGTTTCCGACGTTGAACATACATTGAAGGACCATTTTTATTTATTTATTTATTTGTCGTGTCCTGGATCGTTATCGTTAAGAAAACCTAAGATAAGCTTATTTTAAGCTTTATGATCAGTGAATTAAATAGGCTATATAAGGGTGCGATAGAGACAAAAATTATATCTCAATATTTTCTGGGATTTTTAGCCATAACCCGGTCAGACTATATTTTTCTGAGTGTGTTGGAGAAGCTGACTCCTTAAGTAATTGATATTCTTCACATTCTGCTTAGTCAGTTCACAGCAGTGATGGAAATTAATATTTTCCAACAAAAGTTATTTTCACCCTTAATGGGCATTTTATATTTTTTCCTAGAAGAGTGCATTATATTTAGCGTAAAATTCTTAAATTCAATCAATAAAGTGTCTGCAAAAAAAATATAAAATTATACAAATACGAATTATATGAAATTCAGGGTTGTTACCAAACCAATAAAAATCATTCTAAACAAAATTTATCTTTGCAATGCAGAGGAAACACGCTGCATCTGAAGAGGCATTTAGATTACACACTGTTTAATGCAGGACATGAATCAATCCTTTAACCTGCAGATGCAAATGCAGAAATAATGTTTTGATATTTTAATCCTAAAACGTTGAATAGCTTACTGATATTTACAATTATAAAAAAAATGGAAAGGTACTTTCCATAAATGTTAAATGAAAACCGCCAGTAGGTGGCATCAAGTCACTATTAATAAGTGTATAATTTATTGAAACAAGGGAATGAATAGAGCCCCGCACAGCCTGTCAGAATTCTAGTGCCGAGTATGACTGATCCCGTCTTTTGCTCTCTCTCTTTCCCATACACAGCTGATGTTGCAGCAATTACAATATTTCAGTTTTGTTTTTTAATGGCAAAGTGGTCATATCTATTTTCGTTTCTTTAAGTTATTTTAGAAATATGTTTGGAACATTTTTCTTTCTTTCTACGGAAGAGAGGCCAGCAGCAGGAAGCACAATGAGCATATGTTTGATCAATTTAGCCTTCTTCACAAATCAACACGGCTTGCCTAAAATAAAATCTATGGATAAGAAAAAAAAAAAAAAAAGAAACACACTTCATGCATTTCACCATACTAATTAATTTTTTTACTCTAGATAAATGTGGCTATTGATGAAATAAAAAAAAAACGGAAGAACCCAGACGAAACGCAGACGTGACGTTCAGGCAGCCAAACTGTAAAAGTTGCAGACGTAGACGTCACGTTCACAAAGTCAAACTTTAATGTGGCAGACGCAGACGTGACGTTCGGCAGACGCAGACGTCACGTTCAGTGAGACGAGTGCATGTTGCAACGTCATATTAAAGATCTAATCGGAACGCCATACATACTCACATACAGACACGCACACACACGCACACACACACTCTCACACACATACACACTCTCTCACATACTCACACACACACACACACACACACACACACACCACCAGAAATATAGCACTTTCCCAACGTCATCTCAAATAACTTAATTTATAATAATCTAATTTTAGTGGTCTAAACTAGGGCTGCACGATGTGTCGTTTAAGCATCGATATCGCGATGTACGAATCCACGATAGTCACATCGCAGGATGTGCGATGTAGGCTGTCGTAGTTGATCCGTTATTCATTAACTGTACGGGCCAGCTACTCCCCTGCCCTTGACGATTCGCGGATTAATTGCACAGCTTAACCATCATAGAGTGAAAGTTTATAATTGACAGGACTGAAAACCACATGCAAGTTTAACAGGGAAGAGAGAGAGAAGCGTGAGAGAGAGAGAGAGAGAAGCGTGAGAGAGAGAGAGAGAGAAGCGTGAGAGAGAGAGAGAGCGCGAGAGAGAGAGCGCGAGAGAGCGCGAGAGAGAGAGCGCGAGAGAGAGCGAGAGCGCGAGAGAGAGCGAGAGCGCGAGAGAGAGCGAGAGCGAGAGCGCGAGAGAGAGCGAGAGCGCGAGAGAGAGCGAGAGCGCGAGAGAGAGCGAGAGCGCGAGAGAGAGCGAGAGCGCGAGAGAGCGCGAGAGAGAGCGAGAGCGCGAGAGAGAGCGAGAGCGCGAGAGAGCGCGAGAGAGAGCGAGAGCGCGAGAGAGAGCGAGAGAGCGCGAGAGAGCGAGAGAGCGCGCGCGCGAGAGAGCGCGCGCGCGAGAGACAGAGAGAGCGCGCGCGCGAGAGACAGAGAGAGCGCGCGCGCGAGAGACAGAGAGAGCGCGCGCGCGAGAGACAGAGAGAGCGCGCGCGCGAGAGACAGAGAGAGCGCGCGCGCGCGAGAGACAGAGAGAGCGCGCGCGCGAGAGAGACAGAGAGAGCGCGCGCGCGAGAGACAGAGAGAGCGCGCGCGCGAGAGACAGAGAGAGGGCGCGCGCGAGAGACAGAGAGAGCGCGCGCGCGAGAGACAGAGAGAGCGCGCGCGCGAGAGACAGAGAGAGCGCGCGCGAGAGAGACAGAGAGAGCGCGCGCGAGAGAGACAGAGAGAGCGCGCGCGAGAGAGACAGAGAGAGCGCGCGCGAGAGAGACAGAGAGAGCGCGCGCGAGAGAGACAGAGAGAGCGCGCGCGAGAGAGACAGAGAGAGCGCGCGCGAGAGAGACAGAGAGAGCGCGCGCGAGAGAGACAGAGAGAGCGCGCGCGAGTGAGACAGAGAGAGCGCGCGCGAGAGAGACAGAGAGAGCGCGCGCGAGAGAGACAGAGAGAGCGCGCGCGAGAGAGACAGAGAGAGCGCGCGCGAGAGAGACAGAGAGAGCGCGCGCGAGAGAGACAGAGAGAGAGCGCGCGCGAGAGAGACAGAGAGAGCGCGCGCGAGAGAGACAGAGAGAGCGCGCGCGAGAGAGACAGAGAGAGCGCGCGCGAGAGAGACAGAGAGAGCGCGCGCGAGAGAGACAGAGAGAGCGCGCGCGAGAGAGACAGAGAGAGCGCGCGCGAGAGAGACAGAGAGAGCGCGCGCGAGAGACAGAGAGAGCGCGCGCGAGAGAGACAGAGAGAGCGCGCGCGAGTGAGACAGAGAGAGCGCGCGCGAGTGAGACAGAGAGAGCGCGCGCGAGTGAGACAGAGAGAGCGCGCGCGAGAGAGACAGAGAGAGCGCGCGCGAGAGAGACAGAGAGAGCGCGCGCGAGAGAGACAGAGAGAGCGCGCGCGAGAGAGACAGAGAGAGCGCGCGCGAGAGAGACAGAGAGAGCGCGCGCGAGAGAGACAGAGAGAGCGCGCGCGAGAGAGACAGAGAGAGCGCGCGCGCGAGAGAGACAGAGAGAGCGCGCGCGAGAGAGACAGAGAGAGCGCGCGCGAGAGAGACAGAGAGAGCGCGCGCGAGAGAGACAGAGAGAGCGCGCGCGAGAGAGACAGAGAGAGCGCGCGCGCGAGAGAGACAGAGAGAGCGCGCGCGAGAGAGACAGAGAGAGCGCGCGCGAGAGAGACAGAGAGAGCGCGCGCGAGAGAGACAGAGAGAGCGCGCGCGAGTGAGACAGAGAGAGCGCGCGCGCGAGAGAGACAGAGAGAGACAGAGAGAGCGCGCGCGAGAGAGACAGAGAGAGACAGAGAGAGCGCGCGCGAGAGAGACAGAGAGAGACAGAGAGAGCGCGCACGAGAGAGACAGAGAGAGCGCGCACGAGAGAGACAGAGAGAGCGCGCACGAGAGAGACAGAGAGAGCGCGCGAGAGAGACAGAGAGAGCGCGCGCGAGAGAGACAGAGAGAGCGCGCGCGAGAGAGACAGAGAGAGCGCGCGCGAGAGAGACAGAGAGAGCGCGCGCGAGAGAGACAGAGAGAGCGCGCGAAAGAGACAGAGAGAGACAGAGAGAGCGCGCACGAGAGAGACAGAGAGAGCGCGCGAGAGAGACAGAGAGAGCGCGCACGAGAGAGACAGAGAGAGCGCGCGAAAGAGACAGAGAGAGACAGAGAGAGCGCGCACGAGAGAGACAGAGAGAGCGCGCGAGAGAGACAGAGAGAGCGCGCGAGAGAGACAGAGAGAGCGCACGAGAGAGACAGAGAGAGCGCGCGAGAGAGACAGAGAGAGCGCGCGAGAGAGAGAGAGAGAGAGAGAGAGAGCGCGCGAGAGAGACAGAGAGCGCGCGAGAGAGACAGAGAGCGCGCGAGAGAGACAGAGAGCGCGCGCGCGAGAGAGACAGAGAGCGCGCGCGCGAGAGAGACAGAGAGCGCGCGCGCGAGAGAGACAGAGAGCGCGCGCGCGAGAGAGACAGAGAGCGCGCGCGCGAGAGAGACAGACAGAGAGTACATTAGAAGTACAATCAATGTTTATAGAAATGTATATGGATTTATTTTGCATGTAATTTTTTTTTTCTTATGAATATATATGTATTTTTGTTTTGTTTGTTTCTATTCTGCTATGTACAATGCTTTGGCAATATGTACCTTTGTATGTCATGCCAATAAAGCAATATGAATTGAATTGAGAGAGAGAGAGAGAGAGAGAGAGAGAGAGAGAGAGAGAGACAGACAGAGAGAGAGAGCCGTCTTCAAACAACACGAGCGCTGTCTTGCTCTCTCTCCCGCGCGCATATTAATGAATTGACACGATGGTGTCGATGTTTAAATCATTTAAAATGAGAATGTAAGTGTGCTCACCCCATTTTTGTTTGTAAGAAAAAATATCGCAATATATATCGCAGAAAAAACAAATATCGCAATGTCATTTTTTCCCAATATCGTGCAGCCCTAGTCTAAACTCACTACTAAAATACTAAAACAGGAATAAAATTTTATAGAAATTATATAAAAATATTATAGAAAGTAATTCAAATGGAAAAATGCACGACACATACACACACACAAATGACTAAAATGTTAAAATTATGTAGAATTACGAAAAGAATTAAAAAAACAAATAAATCGATTAAAAGTAAAATAAAAATACAAATTATACAGATGTTTAAATTCATACGATTTATAAAACACACGAGTAAATCACTAAAAGCAGAAAATTAATAAATATTATACAGAATAAAAAAAAAATCTAAATCACTAAAATTTACATAACTGAAAACTTAGATATTAAAACTAATTGAAAATCATAAAAATGCACAACTGAATCACTAAAACTAAAATGTATACATTAAACAAAAATCTGCATATGATAAAAATAAACAACTAAATTACTTTAAAATAAAATGAATAAAAATTAGAATTAAAATGTCAAAAACTACACCTAAATGACTAAAACTATGACAAAAAAAATGACAACAGAATTAGTAAAACTGAAATAAAAATTTAATATATATATATATATATATATATATATATATATATATATATATATATATATATATATATATATATATATATATATATATATATATATATATATAGACAAACACAACTAAATTACTAAAACTAAAATAAAAATGAATACAACATATAGAAAATTAAAATTATGAATTAAAGTGTCAAAATATATAACTAAATTACTAAAACAAAAATGTATAAAATGTAGACATTTAAAATATGAATAAAAAAGGTCAGAATTTACAACTAAATTTCTAAAACTTAAAAGGATATACACATAAAAAGAAAACAAATGGCAAAAACACAACAAATTATTAAACCTTAAAATGGAATTGAAAACCTGATATATAAAAATAAAAACTAATTGGAAATATTAAAGCTTAAATACTAAATGCGTCTTGGAAATAGACGACCCATCATATATTGTCATAGGAGTATAGTGTGTGTATTAACATAGATTTCAACTTCTGTACAGTCTCATCTCTAATCAGCACATACAGAAATTATTTTCACCCAAAAAGCTAACGATGCTCCAATCAAACTGCTTTAAGTATCAGAACACAGAGTGATCATGCATGAACATGAGCTGGAATAACACTGGGTTTGGTACCTGGACGATCTTCTTGTCGGACATCCCGGCTACAAACAGCTGTTGTTTGTCCTCGTCTGGGTTGAACTTGACGCAGTAGGGAACCTTCCTGTTGGTGAAGCGTGCGATGCACTGACCTGAGGAACACAGGAGACTCTTCAGTGCTGATCGACAACACCATGAACACAATCTGTGTGTGAGTGAAGCTCTCACCCGTCTCCGAGTCCCAGAGCTTCAGATATCTGTCGTAGGCGGCGCTCAGGAACTGTGTGCCAGAGTTGTTGAAGCACACGTCACGCACGGCTTTACTGTGACCTACACAGACACCAGACTTCAGTCAGATCCACACTCACACGGTGTCTGAAAGAAGTCTCTTATAGTACACAATAACGCTGCATTGATTTGATCAAAAACACTCAAAACTGAAATATTGTTATGGTTTTAAAGTAGTATTTAACTCGATATAAAGTGTTATAAAGACTCACCGATGAACGTCCGCACACATCTTCTGTCATTATAAACCTCCCACAGCTACAGGACAAGACCAAAACAACATCAGCGCACACACAGACAGCAGCACGTGCACTTTTAGACATTTATTTTTTTATTATTAAAATGCATGTGAACATAAATTTAAAAAGCATTTAGATGCTGCAACTGCTCACTGTTTATTTTAAGGTCTTCGTGATTAATTTTATGTTTAATTTAAACAGTCCTCACCAGCTGTTTATTAAAATAAAAATAATATTATTTTTATAACTATTATTCTTACACAAAAATTATACAAGAATTAATCATCATCATCATATTTTACTCTAACAGACTATTTTAAATTCTTGTATTTTTGTATAATAATTATATCAATATTATATATTCATATTAATATTATATTACTACAACAAACTTTTAAACATTGCACTTTTGCAAAAAATTATAATTTGTTTTATTGTAACAGACTGATCACATTTTCTGATCTCTGTATAACAATTATTATATTACTACAACTCATTAATATTAATTATATTAACAATTAGTCTAAAAACATTGTATTTTTGCATCATTATAATAGAAAAAAATTATGTTATTTTATCATCATAATACTATTATTTTATTGTTAGATCAATAGATTGACAATAATTACATTACTACTACTAATCATAAATAATTATTAATTATATAATCATTGTTTTATTCTAAAAGACTATTGAATGCTTGGATATTAATGATATTATTTCTACTATTATTTTATTATTAGATGAATAGTCTAATGAAACTCCTATAGTTGTTGTAATAAATATTCTTATTGTAGATTTAGGAAAGCAGTGTTTCAGAGGCAGTTTTCTGTAAGTGTGGTGTGACGTCAGATCTGACCTTGATCTTACAGTCCATGGAGCAGGAGAGCAGGAGATGAGCAGACAGCGGGAACAGACGGATGGCGCTGACCCCCTGCAGACAGGACACACTCATGATTGTCCCGCATCAAAGCAGCTTATAGCGCTTTAAACAGTAAGATCCACAACATCTCAGGATAAAACACTTCTGATTAAATCATCAGCATTCACAAACTCAGAGCAAGCATCGGCTTCTGTGGGCATGGGTTAGCCTGACAGAATCTGAGCAAAACTGACATCTGAGACGTGTGTGTGTGTGTGTGAGAGAGAGAGTTTGTGACAGAGTGAGTGTGTGTGTGTGTGTGTGTGTGTGTGTGTGTGTGAGAGAGAGAGTTTGTGACAGAGTGAGTGTGTGTGTGTGTGTGTGTGTGTGTGAGAGAGAGAGTGAGTGCTTGAGTGTGTGTGTGTGTGTGTGAGAGAGAGAGTGTGTGTGACAGAGTGAGTGAGTGAGTGTGTGTGTGTGTGAGAGAGAGAGTTTGTGACAGAGTGAGTGTGTGTGTGTGTGTGTGTGTGTGTGTGTGTGAGAGAGAGAGTTTGTGACAGAGTGAGTGTGTGTGTGTGTGTGTGTGTGTGTGTGTGTGTGTGTGTGTGAGAGAGAGAGTGAGTGCTTGAGTGTGTGTGTGTGTGTGTGAGAGAGAGAGTGTGTGTGTGTGAGAGAGAGAGTGAGTGCTTGAGTGTGTGTGTGTGTGTGAGAGAGAGAGTGTGTGTGTGTGAGAGAGTGTGTGTGACAGAGTGAGTGAGTGTGTGTGTGTGTGAGAGAGAGAGTGTGTGTGTGTGAGAGAGAGAGTGTGTGTGACAGAGTGAGTGAGTGAGTGAGTGTGTGTGTGTGTGTGTGAGAGAGAGAGTGTGTGTGTGTGTGTGTGTGTGTGTGGGTGTGAGTGTGTGGGTGTGAGTGTGTGTGTGTGAGAGAGAGTGAATGCGTGTGTGTGTGAGTGAGAGAGTGTGAGAGAGAGTGAATGTGTGTGTGTGTGTGTGTGTGTGTGTGTGTGTGTGAGTGAGAGAGAGAGAGAGAGAGAGAGAGTGAATGTAAACTACCTTGGTGTGTCCGGTCCAGACGTGCAGCTGTTTCTTGGGCAGGTAGCATTTCTCCGGGACGTCTGCTGAGCGCAGGTTGATGCCCACGTCCTGAGGAACGTGCAGGTACGAGCGGCCCTGGTAATCATACGCATCTTTGACTGTAATGAAGCAGAGACAGCGGTTCAGCAGCAGATCCAAGACTTGTTTAGCTGCATGTTTGTGTCTGTGTGTGGTACCGTGCAGGACAGTCTTCTCCTCCGCTGGAGCCTCTTCTTCATTCTTGCCTCGCTTCTGTCTCTTGGCTAGGATCTCGTCCAGCTCTTTCTTCTCATCCTGTCACATCGAAACAGGATTAAGAAAACGATTAGTCTCTTGAAACACAGGTTAAGTGAGTGAAACTGAAGGCTTTGAATGTCTCACCTCGGAGGGTTTGGCCACGTCTCTCTCATCCTGGTATTTGGCCCAGGGTCCGAGGAAGCTCTCGATGTCTGATGCGTCTCCTCCTTTCACCTTCTTCCTCTTCTCGGACTTCTTCACTCCAGTCTCAAACGCCATCAGACCTAGAGGAGGAACAATAACCAAACTGTTCCTGATGATATGCATACAACAAACACTTTTACAGGGATGCAAACCAATCACGGGGTGAAAAAGGTGACTGTTAATTCTGACTTTAAAAAGTTAACTTTTGATGAGATGAAAAAAAAAAGTGTCTCCTGGTGTAAAACAAAGACTTGTAAGATGTAATTATTATAATGCATTATAACATGATCCTTAAAACAGTTATTTTAAATAGTAAAAATTTCACAATATTACAGCATTTGCTGTATTTGTGAACAAAGAAATGCACGCTTGGTGAGCAGAAGAGACTTCTTTAATAATCTTACCATAAAAAAAAGTTTGACTGGTAGTTTAAACCGAGTTTATTTTGATTGAATGTTATTGACACGATGATTATAATTTTGTGAAACATGGCGAAGGAAAATGTGATGGAAGTGAAAGAAGAGATGCTGAACGAATCAGACCTTTGTTCTTCTCTGCTTCCTCCACGGCTCCGATGTAGCTGCTGGACGAGACTTGACTGGTGTCCACAGACGGGTCCAGAGCGTATCCTGATCAAACACACATCTAATGTTGACACAAACCTGTCCTGCGTCTGATTCGAGAAGAGAGAGAATGAAGTGTATCTCTCACCGAAGGTGGAGAACGTTCTTCTCTGCTGCTCAAACATGAAGTCGTTGACGTGAGCAGGTTCAGCGTAACCGGACAGCATGTTTCTCGGAGCGGACATCTGCTTCGATCGGAACGGGTTTGATGGTCCAAACTGGAATGAGACAAGAGAACTGAAATAAACTAGATATGAAAGGTTTTTACAAAACAAAAAAAAGTTTTACGTTAAAGGTTAAGCCTAGCCTGAAAATCTGAAGTAATTGTAAAAGCTTGACAAGTTTTAATAAAATTTAGATATATAGCATGAGCTAGCGCATTGCTAGGATGTTTTAACCTGTTGGTAGCACCTTGGTAGAATGGTTTTAACATGATTAGCATGCTGCTACCACGTTTCTACATAATTTTAACATTGCTTTTGACATGATTAGCATGTTGCTAACATGTTGTTGGCATTATTTGCAGGTTTCTAGCATGTTGTTAACATGTTACTAACATAATTAGCATGATTAGCGTGTTACTAGCATGATTAGCGTGTTAGTAGCATGTTTCTGGCATGATTAACATGTCATTTGGCATATTGCTAACATGTTTCTAACATGATTTTCATGTTGCTAGCATTTTACTAGCATGATTTGCATGTTGCAAGCATGATTTACCACACTGCAAGTATATTTTAGCATAATTTAATGCATTGCTAACATGTTTTAACACATTGATAGCAATATTTCTACGTTGCTAGCATTAATTAGTATATTGATAGCAAGCCTGAAGGTGCGTACCAAATCGTGTACTAATGCTTTTACGCTGAAAATTACAAAAAGAAAAGGTGCACCATAAACACCCAGAAGAATCTCTGAAATAACCAAAAAAAAAAAATGTCGCTCATTTCCCTCCAAAATCAGCATGATCACAAATGTGAAGTCTAAAATAGATAGATAGATAGGTAGAACAGAAGCTTAAATGAGTCTAACAGAAACAGTACATAGAGGGGAAGCTTGATTGAGTCCCAAGGGATTCTGGGAGTCTAAATTTTGACAGTTGGAGTTTGAATATTCTTGGCTCATCTGAACATTCCGCTAAAGTAAGTCTATGGGATTTTTATGATGTTTGATCTTCATTTTTAGGAAAACTGTAAGTCCTATCAGCCTGAAAAGAGCAAGCAACACTAGTCAGAACAGTCTGAAGATGTAGCTTAAAAACTCTCAGAGGAGTAGCGCTCAGAAATAAGAAGAGGAAGCTTAAATAGAAGTTCAGTAGATTGTCTTTCTCAAGACGCTCATATCAATAACTGAAGAGCACAATATGCATCACCTCTGGAGCAAACATGGTTTCATACGAAGGGTTGTAAGTGACTTCTTTGAGCGCTGGATCCAGATGAACCCCGGTCTCAACATCTTCCTGACAAACACAAACAGAAAACGCGTTTACTAACGTACTGTACTGAAGTGTTCTGATGTTTGTTTGATGCGAGCAGCGCGTTTCTTGTTTACCTTCACGGCGACTTCAGGCGCGGGATTCGGAGCGGCTAGCGCCGTTATAGTGCCGGGTTTTAACGGCTGAAGATGGGATACCGCTTCAGGATCGACCTTCTGTGGTCCGTTACCGGATTCGGACTCGTTTTCCGAATCTGAGTCGCTGCCGTAAGAAACAAGAGAACTCGCCACCGCCGCCATCTTGAATGTTGTGGGTCTTTCGTCAGCGGGTCCTCAGAGATGAATACTGTTCGTAAATTAAATCGCATTCTTAAAATAGATATTATAACACATATTCATAATTTAAATAGGTATAAAAAATGGAGATTGTTTCATATGTCTGAAAGTGTATGTCAAGGGAGCGCAGTTGTTGTAGTGAAATAATTCGAAGTTTTTATCTTTCAGGAAGCGTCCTAAGAGGAAACCGCTCACAAGAGCGCGCATTGCGACGTTAACGCGCATTCTAATTTGCGCGTACCCCACGTTTCATTTTATTTTCTCTAGGATAAACTGAATATATATATATATATATATATATATATATATATATATATATATATATATATATATATATATATATTTAATTTTTGTTACTTTAAATATAGGTAGTTAACTAATATATAATACTAATATATTTAGCTTAACCTTTACTAAAATAATTTAATCTTTAATGAAAACGAATAAAATATGCACAGGAAATTTAAATAACTTAAGATTTTTTTTTTAAATAAATTGCAGTTTAAAATAATGGTTTTCTGTTTTAATATAGTTTAAAATTTAATTTATTTCTGTGATGAGCAGCTGTTTGTCACATAATCTTCAGAAATCAGTCTAATATACTGGTTAATATACTGAAAATGTATGATTTTATTCAGCAAGGATGTGTTAAATTGATAAAAGTGATAATAAAGACTTACATTGCTAGAAAAGATTTCCAGTTTAAACAAACGCTGTTCATTATAACTTTATTCATCAAAGAATCCTAAAAAAAGGTTCTTCCAACACTGATAATAAATCATAATATTAGAATGCTTTCTAAAGATTATGTGACACTGAAGACTGGAGTAATGATGCTGAAAATACAGCTGCGCATCAAAAGAATACATTACAGTTTTAACTATATTAAAATATATATCCTAATGAGCACTAACAAGCATACTACGAACACTATACATTCTATATTCTCCATAAAAGAAGAATGGCATCTACGCTAATATTAGTCTGTTTCTCTCTTATAACGAGGTCACCGTGGCCACCAGATCCAGTCTGTGTCCAGATCAGAGGGTCACTGCAGTCACCCGGATCCAGTACGTATCCAGAACAGATGGTGGATCAGCACCTAGAAAGGACCTCTACATCCCTGAAAGACAGCGGAGACCAGGACAACTAGAGCCCCAGATACAGATCCCCTGTAAAGACCTTGTCTCAGAGGAGCACCAGGACAAGACCACAGGAAACAGATGATTCTTCTGCACAATCTGACTTTGCTGCAGCCTGGAATTGAACTACTGGTTTCGTCTGGTCAGAGGAGAACTGACCCCCGACTGAGCCTGGTTTCTCCCAAGGTTTTTTTCTCCATTCTGTCACCGATGGAGTTTCGGTTCCGTGCCGCTGTCGCCTCTGGCTTGCTTAGTTGGGGTCACTTCATCTACAGCGATATCGTTGACTTGATTGCAAATAAATGCACAGACACTATTTAACTGAACAGAGATGACATCACTGAATTCAAAGAGGAACTGCCTTTAACTATCATTTTGCATTATTGACACTGTTTTCCTAATGAATGTTGTTCAGTTGCTTTGACGCAATGTATTTTGTTTAAAGCGCTTTATAAATAAAGGTGACTTGACTTGACTTGACTAAAAAATAACAATATTATGCCAATCTGTATTCTGTCAGGTATGGGCGTGGTTTTAACTTGCATACAATATCGTCGCTAAATAAGTTGTAACTCTGATTGGACGAATGGGTGTGGTCTGCGCGCGGTGTCAGCCAATCAGCTGAGGGATCCCGCTAGGGGCGGGTTCAGTTCTGTGAAGAAAGCGGACCGTACCATCTGCAGCTTGAGCCACACGCGCCGACTCCAGAATATCACTTCTCCGCAGAAATAAAGCACGTTCTTGATTTATAAGTTTTTACTCTGTAAGTATTGGTATTACCGGCTGCTGTGACGGGAAATTAGTCGGGTCGTTACTGACGCACATCTGCTGCATTTTCACCGTGGATCCCTTTTCCAGCTTTGAACTGCCGGGATTCACACTCGCTGGATATCAGTACTGTATTATTCCTGCGATGAACACCGCGCGACTGAACCCACAGGAATATTTTAAGTAATAACCTCGGGAAAACATGGAATAATACGAATACATAACATTTATTCAGGTATGATGTTTAATGCATGCTTGAATAGAAGTATGCAATGTTCTTTAATACATTGTGCCATTTGTATTTAAAAAATGAAAAACGGATAATGCAAATATCCATGGGAAAAGTGTTCTCATATGCATATTCAATTTTTGACATTTATCTCCTTTGGCTGATTCATTTACGATGTAAACTAACACTGCTTGGCCCCATTCAGGAGTGGATGACAGGTGTGGGTTGAATTATGCATATATTGTGAAATAACTTGCATAATGCATACTAAAGCATCCCGATTGCATGCTCCACGATGTGAAGATTACACGTTACACGCGACTGCTGTTTGTTTGTTTTTGTTTTTTTTAATGAAAGCATAAAATATCACTTATTTCTTGATTTCGTGCTGCTCTGAGATTGATGCATTCAAAGGGAAGGGTGTCACATCTGTAAGGCAAACTATCACACCAAAATGCAATGCAGTTTGCATGCTTTCTAAACAGTGTGCAATCCAGATTACTGCTGGGATGGCATGCCAAATATTTAGCAGTAGGACAGAAAAATGCTTGAGTTGTTACAAGCAAATATAATAATATAGTGCATACTCAATGTATAACGCAAATACATCCGTATTTGTGCGAATGAAGTGTAGATTTGAGTGCAGTTTAGTGCATGCAGGGGGAAGGGCAGCAGACACTAGAAGACTCGCTTTGTGAAACCCGAGACTTCAGAAAACACAATGCATCTCCATCGCTTCTCTGTTCAATAACACGTTTATTAAATGCATTTAAAATAACTGCACATTTCAAACGGAGGCATGATTTTCTCGTGCTTTAATGCATTAACATCTTATACACTTGTTTTTTTTTTAAAATGAGGTGCTATGTGTGATATACGAGGAGGAATGATTCATTTTAATGAATCGGTTAGTTCACCGACGCCGCTCAAAGATCCGAATCGCGCAACGTGTTAGCAGCAAACATTATTGTTATTATTATTATTTTTGTGGTTGTCAAGTATTTCTTTCGTTTACGTTTTCGGTTTTACTGCCAAATTAAGTTATTCATTTGCGTTTTCTCGGGTGATTTACAAACGGTTCGAATCTTTAAAAAGAACCGACTCGAAAGACTCGGTTCGATCGGGCATCACTAGCGTGCGTTGTGTGTCATCGCGACCACATGTTCACTTCAAACTTTATTTGCTTGTATTGCCAAAGCATTAATAAAAACCTTATATAATGCTCTAATGCGGCGTTTATCTGTTGGGAAATCAGATTAGGCTGGTATATGTGTTTTGGACCAGCTTGATCATACTAATCTTGTGTTATAGAAATGCCTGACAGCTTTTGGTGTTTTCTGTAAATGTCATTTATGTTGTGTCTGATTCAGCCGTACCTATCTACAGTGTTCACACATATAGGTGCATAAATGAACTGTTAAAGGGTTAATTTGCTGAATAACAGACATTGCAGTTTCACTCGTGCATTAATGATCCATATGTGAAGTGAGTCAGTCTGATGTTTTTTTTCTTGAATTTTTTTTATGTCTTCACAGCTGAGACGTTCGGCCAGTTTAGGACACTTCACTACCATACAACTTTCATCTCTCGCCGTTGTCTCAGACTGCTTTCTGATTCCTTTACCTGTCTATTGAGTCAGATCTGATTAAACTGTTCATGTGCATTACCTAAAAATCTCAAAGTGGCATTTTCCATATATAAAAAAATATATTTTTTTAATTATTTAAATATTTTATATATTTTTTATATCCATTTAAGCATTAATCAACATTTACCAACATATAAATTATTTAAATATTTTATCTATTTTTTATTTCCATTAAAGCTATAATCAGCATTTACCAACATATAGATTATTAAAATATTTTATCTATTTTTTATTTCCATTTAAGCGCCAATCAACATTTACCAAAATATAAATTATTTAAATATTTTATCCATTTTTTATTTCCATTTAAGCACTAATCGACATTTACCAAAATATAAATTATTAAAATATTTTATCTATTTTTTATTTCCATTTAAGCGCCAATCAACATTTACCAACATATAAATTATTTAAATATTTTATCTATTTTTTATTTCCATTTAAGCTATAATCAGCATTTACCAACATATAAATTATTTAAATATTTTATCTATTTTTTATTTCCATTTAAGCGCCAATCAACATTTACAAACATATAAATTATTTAAATATTTTATCTATTTTTTATTTCCATTTAAGCGCCAATCAACATTTACAAACATATAAATTATTTAAATATTTTATCTATTTTTTATTTCCATTTAAGCGGCAATCAACATTTACTAACATATAAATTATTTAAATATTTTATCTATTTTTTATTTCCCTTTAAACGCCAATCAACATTTACAAACATATAAATTATTTAAATATTTTATCTATTTTTTATTTCCATTTAAGCGCCAATCAACATTTACCAACATATAAATTATTTAAATATTTTATCTATTTTTTATTTCCATTTAAGCGCCAATCAACATTTACCAACATATAAATTATTAAAATATTTTATCAATTTTTTATTTCCATTTAAGCGCCAATCAACATTTACAAACATATAAATTATTTAAATATTTTATTAATTTTTTATTTACATTTAAGCGCTAATCAACATTTACCAACATACATATTTTTAAATAAATGAAAAATGCCACTTTGAGATTTTTAGGTAATGCAGATGAACAGTTTAATCAGATCTGACTCAATAGACAGGTAAAGGAATCAGAAAGCAGCCTGAGACTTCGGCGAGAGATGAAACAGTTGTATGGTGGTCAAGTGTCCTAAACTGGCCGAACGTCTCAGCTGTGAAGACACGTCGGACACAAGAGTCTTTGTTCAGTCTCTGTTCGGCCCACAGAGCTGCCTCTGTGTGTGTGTATGTGTGTGTGTTATCACCCGTCTTTGCCAGCATACAGATATGTGTTGCTCTGACAGATGAAAGGCTGCAGGACCGTGAACTCGCTCTGAGATTTCTGAGATCGGCTGTGTTCCTCTGAAAATAAACATAGTTGATTTGACAAACAACAACAAAATGTTATTTCATTTAAATCTTCCAATCAATATAAATTGAATTTGAATATAATGAATGGGATTCCGTGCTGTTTTATGCTGCATTCCAAAGGCAGCCAAAACAACTGCAAGTTATACAATAGATTTGTTTAACGAATGGACCAAACTTTAAGTGAAAAAGAATCGCTGAGTCAAAATTGACAGGACTCATTTCCAACAGTCACAAGCAATTTCGTTATTAATGATGCTTTTGGGAAACACACCTCAGGGGTCGCAAAATTTCTAAATCCCTGGTAGCCCTTCGGGCAGGCATTCTTCAGGTTTTGGTAGCTCAAAATGAATTTAACTAGCCCGAAAAAAAAACGAACAAAAAAAAAACATCGGCCGAACTTTACTGTGGACAAATCATCAATGATCAGCAAAAACTAGTAGCATATCGGGATGTAACGATTCAATAAACTTACGATGCGATAACATTCACAAGAGACAAATATTTTGTAATTGAAAAAAAAAAAACAGTATTAAAATATTTTCACGTTCTAGTGAAACAAGTATCTGTATTTTGTCTCATCTGGTGAGTTAAGTGTATTGTCACGTCCCTAGTGTTGATAAGCAGTGATATAGCTCTTTCTTCAGGTCAACCATATATTCATGAAAAAGAAAATCAGTTTTCAATAACTTTGTCATCCTTTCACATGTTAAAGTTGCCGCAGTCAATTAATCAATTAATTGTTAACCTTAATGCTGCGAATTTGCAGAGGCACGCAGTCAGGATGTGCAAACCCCCCCCAAAAAATACTTTTCTCATCCGAATTAAACAGGGTTTAAAATACTAGTAGAAGGATTATAAAATGAAAAGATGTGATTATGAGCATTTGATAAAATGAAGAGTGCACGCCATCTGAGATCATTTTAAAATGTCAGATTGAGATTTTTTACATCCAGGTAGGCCTATTTGTTTTTTTAAATCCTGCATTTACAGTGCATTAGATCGTGACAGTGTGTGCTTGTTTGGCTGGATTTGGAGGTTATTTCAAATTCAAATGTTTCCATATGTGCAATGTATTTTAATGTTAAACTATAATCTATAATGTAAACTACCTAGGCTTGTACTTTACACGCATTCACATAAAGAGGGAAAAGATCATCGTCTTCACATGAGAAAAAACAAACTTGGCATAACAGCAGATTGGATTGGTATACTATTGTTATATATGGGTGGTTGACTGTATTTTATTCTGATAATAAACAGACTGCGATGTAAGTTTGGACTGCTACAATGTGTGCGGTGTGCGTGTGTGAGACGCCAGCGTGATCAAACAGCTGAGACTTAAAAACAAAAAGTTTTGGAGTTAGATATAATCTGCAAAAGTTTTTACTTTTACTTATGCACACTCACAATAAAAACAGAAGATTTGTGCTTTTGTAAAATAAAGAAAACAAACAGAATGCGCGTTGTCATCCTTTACTTTTTGTGAACTTGTTGATGGAGCGCCACAACACACTTCTGTTTTAAATCCCCTTTCTTAATTATTTAAGTCAGACCAGATTTTTATTTATGAAAACTAATTATTTTTATTTCAGGCCTGTTACTAACATTGCATTTTTTCATCAATTCCTTAAAGCATACCATTTTTTCTAGAATTAGGAATTAGTTTCATTTATTAATTTGTTCCCTCAATTTAGTTAAATCATGGGTTATTTAAGGAACAAAATTAATGAAACATGAACAGTTGCCACAAATTAACTGTAGGAACCGTAGAAATATACTTCAGAAATGTTGAAGAAAAGCCACAAAATGCATGTATTTTCATGCTCAGTCATTGCTGTCACATCTGTATAGTGCAGTCACCAAACACTCTTTCTTTGTCAGATTTGTTGGTTATGGAGGGCCGTCGGTGCCAGCAGGGACTTCCCGTTGGTTTGTTGGTTTTGTGGGAGGAAAGGCGTGAGGATAACGAGTGCGGTGTCTGCTTACACTCCTGCGCTCGTTTGGGTGGATTCCTCTGTCCTCTTTCTCACAGACAGGTGCCGATCCTTTATGCCTCTGGGCTGTGACTCAGTGTTCTCTGTTTGACTTCATATTGTGCTTTTAACTTCTGTTTTTGATGTTAAGCTCATGCAGATTCAGACTTGAATATGCAAATGGAGGGGAATGACTTCCCAGGTGTTTCCAAAACCTGTTTTGAATGATGCAGTGCCATTATATGCATAGAAAAGTCATGCTTTATTAGTAGTATTATTTTATGCTAGTGATCAGATGCACCATTTCCACCTGCTGGACTAGAACACAGGTTGAAAATCAAACAGACCTGACTTGGAATTGTAAATAATTACCTAGCAACTGCTCCGAACACCTTAGCAACCACAAAGCAACAACCTGGCAGCATCATTTCCATATACTGAATATTCATAATATAGGCTACTTTAGATGATTGCAATTATAACATGCATTTTATTTTATAAGGAAAGGTAAACAATTATCTGTCCCATATATATATAGTTTTCTTTTTATAATTTAGACAATTTGTATAATTATTTTAATAATAAATAATAATTTTTATATTTTAATTATATTTATCTTTTTACAGTATTTAAGCAATAAACAACGTATACCATACATATTGCATATAAACATGACATTGCCCAAACATGACTGTCTGTAAACATTTGGATATTTTATATTAAAATGTATATATTTAGATTTTAAAAGCATCATTTGGCTAAATTTGAAATGTTCAGCATTATTTCTGAACATTCTAATTGTCCAGTTTTGTTTTTTAAATAAAAAAAATATTTAAAAAAATGTTGGTTATGCAAATGTTAAGGGAATGTTTCATCATTTTGCAAACATCACAGGACCGTTACTTTTGAATGTTCTCTGAACCTTCTGAAACACCGTTTGAACAACGTTAGATTAATGTTCAACTAAAACAAAAATAAAACGTTCCATGAAATAAGTATAAATAAAATTTTTGTGTTAATGTCTTGAGTACATAATAGACCAATTCGGAGTAGAGTGCAGAAAAACACTGGGAACAAGTGGAGGGAAACGGGTAAAATCCATATAATATAGAAAAAATGTTTTGTTGTGCTTTTGGTTGTCAGAAACGGAATTCAAATCATTTTTATAGAATACTGTCATCAAAGACGCCAGATCATAGGGGACATGTTGTATTAGGCATGCAGTTACAGCATGAAATAGCTACTATTTAAACCTATAACATTTACTTTTATTTGCACAATTCTTTTTTTTTTTGCTTGCAAATGCAAGTTCGGATTTTATAACTCAATTTAACTCAACAATTGCAAGTTCCGAAGGAATGAAAATTAAATTCTGAGGAAAAAAATCTAGAAGTATGGGATATAAACTCCTGATTCTGAGCCGAAGAGAAAAGAGAGAATGACGAGTTGATTTTTTTGTATCAGAATTTTGTGATATAATCTCGGAATTGCGAGAATTTTTTTGGGAATTTTGAAATATAAACAAAAGATTTTATATTATTAATTGTACTTTTTTCTATTATTATTTTATTCTTCTAGGGCTGCACAATTATCATAAATGTCGATTATTCCCTTGAAATTGTAATCGCGATTAATAATTACGATGATCATACAATGAATAATGTTTATACCATTGTTTGATGCAACTGTAAGCCGTATTTTTATATGAAAATAAACAAGCTTTGAAAACTTTTAGTGCTTTTCTATAATATTAAACCTGAAATGTCGACTATGCATCAGATTGGTTTCTTCTTTAAATTATAAAAAAGTTAAAATATGAATGGTATTATAATGTTATGCTAAAATAATGTGAAAAAAACCCCTAAGATAGCATGTAGGAAAAAAAGCACCTTAAGCACCCAGTATAACATAAGTAGACTTTAAATTATTAATTACCGATTTGAACGATTACGTAATTATGGCATCCATAATTGTAATCGCGATTAGAAATTGTATTAATTGTGCAGCCCCAATGGCTTGCCACCAGATAGGCTCCCCCCACAAAAAACGTCATCACTGTTTGTGAAAACATAAATTGGTCTATTAGATAACTTTGAACGAACATTTTATTGACATATGTTTGTTCTGAACTCTCCAGAACATTCTGGGAGCCTGTATTTTTATAAACATCAGATCAAAGTAGTTTTTCACTGTCACTCTCAGCGGACAAGACGTAGCAGCACGCTTCAAAATGTGATAATTGAAGTGGAGCCGGATTAGCAAGAGGTTACGCCGCGTTGCAACACTGATACTCAATTACTGCAGCAGAGGAAGCTGAACATTTACATCTTTACAAGCGCATTTCACTCCCCTCCTCCGCTCTGTTCTTCAGACCATGCAATGCCGAGCACTTCTATATGCATCTGACCCCAATTTTCTTCTGTGTGTGTGTGTGCGCACTAACTAGCGTCTGGTTTGAATTAAGGGCCAATATTTACACAGAGTGGGTGGCCGCTCAATTACAAATTCTTGTGATTTGCATGTCATTCCCAGACTTCAGTTCTGCCCTTTCTCTGTTCTCCAATCACTTAGTGAGTGCATTAGCGACCGAGCAACAGTTACTCAGCAAGCACTTGATTTTTACAGGAAGCTGCTGCTGATGAATGACTCACGGCCAATCAGAGCCAACGTGACGTGCATATCAATGAGCGATGGGGGAGCGTTAGCCAATCAGAAGTGAGCACACTGGTGACTCAAATGAGCGGGAAATCAAATTAAAAGTTAAATAAAATAAACTTGACACAATATTAGCAGTTATTTTGTCTGCTCTGCCAGTGAAAACAGATCCAAATAAAACCACAGCAGAATTAACCGTTTTGTGCATCCGTGAGTCGTTCATAAACAATTCGTTCGTTTCACATGACAAATGAACAAAAGACTCAGGAGGTGGACTAATTATTTGTGGTTATTATAATTTATAATAAGTTTTCTAATTTAGAACATAATTAAATATTGTATGTCAACGTGTGTGGGAAACCTGCGCTAATAAAAATAAAACATTTAACTATGTTAAAATTAATTAAATGACTCATTAATTTCACTGAACAGAGAGTGAGTGAAATGAGACGAATATCACTGTAGGGTTTGTATCAGTATATATTAAATGATTCAATGACTTGTTCATAAAGAAAGTTACTTGATTTGTTCCTGAATGAATGCAGCATTATAGAACGAATTATTTGAGTCAATGTTTCAAAGAATTACTTGTTTTGTTCCTGATTCTGAGTCTGATTTCTCAGAAATCTGATCAGTTGAGTGAATGGTGTGAAGTTGAGTAAACAAATCATATGAGTGAATGAATCAGTATATCACTTGAATCGTTGCTAAACCGAGCAGCGTGTTTAAACAAATCTTTTGAGTAAATGATTCAATGAATACTTGTTTTATTGCTGAATGCATAAGCATGTTAAAACTAATCCTGTGAGTGAATGATTCAATGAATCACTTATTTTATTGCTGAATAGATCAGTGTGTTTGAACAAATCATGTGAATGAATGATTCAATGAATCACTTGTTTCATTGCTGAATAGATCAGTGTGTTTGAACAAATCATTAAGTGAATGATTCAATTAATTACTTGTTTCGTTCCTGAATAGATCAGTGTGTTTGAACAAATCATGTGAATGAATGATTCAATGAATCAATTATTTCATTGCTGAATAGATCAGTGTGTTTGAACAAATCCTCTGAGTGAATGATTCAATGAATCACTTGTTTCGTTCCTGAATAGATCAGTGTGTTTGAACAAATCATGTGAATGAATGATTCAATGAATCAATTATTTCATTGCTGAATAGATCAGTGTGTTTGAACAAATCCTCTGAGTGAATGAATCAATGAATCACTTGTTTCGTTCCTGAACGGATCAGCGTGTTTGAACAAATCATTAAGTGAATTATTGAATGAATCACTTGTTTCGTTACTGAACGGATCAGCGTGTTTGAACAAATCATTAAGTGAATGATTCAATTAATCACTTGTGTTCATTGCTGAAAAGATTAGCGTGTTGGAACGAATCATGTAAATGAATGATTCAATGAATCACTTATTATACTGCTGAACGGATCAGCTTGTTTGAACAAATCCTGTGAGTGAATGATTCAATGAATCACTTGTATCGCTCCCGAACGAATCAGTGTGTTTGAGCAAATCGTTTTATTGAGTTAATCAATAAAGACACCTGCTGGTATGTCATTGTAACTAACAGAAAGAATAATTGAAAAAGCATCACAATTACAACAGAGACTGAACTGGAGAAAAACACAACCATACAAAGTGAAAATGAAAATTACACACTGTATGAGCGCAATATTCTGAAGGGCATAATGGGGCACTTTATCAATTAATGCATATGTTAACTGCTAATTGAAATCTCTGTGATCCACATATGTAGGACGCAGCAGAAAGTGATGAAGCTCGCAGGAGGAAATTCACTCCTACTTTATTCTCCACCTCTCTCTGTGCTTATTTTTATGCACTGCCTCCAGACAGAATGCGGCACAAAAAAAAAGTGAGAGTGAGAGATGAGAAAAATAAAGTGTGTAAAATACCATCAGAGATAGAAAGTGTGTGTGTGTATGTGTGTGTGTGTAAGAGGTTGAGATGGAGGCAATACTCCTTCTGTTTGACATCTCTGGGCAAGAGAGGAAACAGAAGGAGCCGATCGCCTACATTAGTTTAGTGAAAAAAGTGAAGGCTGAAGCGATCAGTGTTTGTCCGCCATCCCATAATGAGCTATTCTGGGAAGTGGTAGGCGAAGCGGCAGGTGCATACGGCTAATTCAGGACAGTAGGTGTCTATAAATCAAATGTTCGAATGCTTCGCATTACATTGTTTGTAGATGAATGCTGCATCCATTTGATCAGAAATACAGTAAAAATTGTGAAATATTTGTACTATTTAAATCAGCTGTTTTCTGTGTGAATCTGTGTTAAAGTGTAATTTATTTCTGTGATGCTCCGCTGTATTTTCAGCATCATTCCTCCAGTCTTCAGTGTCACGTGATCTTCAGAAATCAGAATAATATGATGATTTACTGCTCAAGAAACATTTCTGATTATTATCAATGTTGGAAACATAAATATTTTTGTGCAAACTGTGCTGCATTTTATTTATTTTTAAGATTCACAGATGAATAGAAAGTTCAAAATAACAGCATTTATTTGAATTCAATGCATCCTTGATGGACAAAAACCTTATAATATAATTATAATAATCATTATAACCATTATAATAATCTCAAATACATATAATATTTCCCCTCAATTTAAAAAAAAAGACCCAGATACGTAAAGCAGTTTGTTATGTATTTATTTCTCCATCTCTCTCTCTTTTTTCCTCATGTTCAGATGAGCTGAAGGAGTTTCTATCCTTATACTGGCTTCCTTTGGAAAGGCTCGTCTCTTATTTTGGCTCGTTTTGTCAGGGCAGGTTGCTTAATTCTCCAGTGAGCTCTGGCAACGGCGTCATCCAGAAAAACAGATCTGTGTCGCATATGAAAAAGCTCAGATTTGGGTCACATTCAGCTGCGGTGCGAGCGTCCTTTATCCAGCGCTCAAGGTTAAACGGGCTCCTCAGGGTCAGAGGTCGCAGCTGAGCTCCTGCGGGGGTAATCGTTACATAAATCCTGGGCGTGGCTCGTGTCTTATCTTCTGACTCACCCGATGTGTCCTGACAGACGCGCTCCAGGCGGGAATCTGACCGCGGATGTTCATGTACGACAAACACGCTGCGTCACAAAGACACAGAGCCTGAGGAGCAACACACAAAACCCTTTCTGATGGAAAAAGATCCTTCAGTCTGACAGTCTCTGACAGATCGATGCTAATCTAATGAGTGTCTTTGAGGAAGAGGAGACATGATGATTTTTATTCATCAAGGATGCGTTACATTGTGACATTAAAGATAGTTATAATGTTACAAAAGATTCTATTTCAAATAAATGCTGTTCTTTTGAACGTTCTATTTGTCTCTGAATCTCTCTACATACTGGTTTACATTTTTAGAAATGGTCACCGAATGAATCAGTGAATGAGTCATTTTGGCGAACCGATTCAAATGACTCGAGTCACCAGAATGAATCAAAATCATCACCACTGATAAACTCCATCAAACTCATGTGATTGGCTCCCTGATGCAGTTAAATACAGAAGTGGAGTTAGAAAACTGACTAGAAACCAACACGACAAGCTCCTGTGATTTAAACTATTACTGAAGCTGAAGAAACCTGTGTTCAGGATCAGCGGTGCAGATATAAAATCACACACAGCGCTAATTGGTGATAATAAAGCCGGAGGGTTTGATTTAGCTGATATCTGCAGCACGTCACACACACACACACTCTCTCTCTCTCTCTCACACACACACACACACACACTGTCAGTTAGCTTGACTCTGTGTTTATAAAATGAACCCAAAGGTGAAGAAAAGACGAGAGGCTGAGAGTTTAATTCTGTTTTACAGGAAAAAATCGAATGGGCTGCCGATGCCAACTGGCACTGAGAGACGACAAGAATAAAACTAATGGACAGCAGCAGATCCATCCATACTTTACTATTTAAGGAATTAAACACTTTGAAAAATGACTTGCAGAAACAAATCAAATCATTCTACATGGCAAAAAATAATATATATTTTATTTGTTTTCCAGCAAAAATATCCTATAAGTGAGATCTAAATAATTATTAAAAAAAACATGTTTTTTGATAAATTACAAATAAAGAAATGGTTGATGTCGGTAGTCACATGATCTTCAGAAATCATGAAAATATGATGATTTACTGCTCAAGACACATTTCTGATTATTTTTAAATTAAAATGTAAAAGATTAAAGATGAATGAATCATTCACAATAAGATCAATATCAAACTTCATTCCAGATTAAAAGACTAGGATTGATTGAAATATAATTTTATTTTATTTTATATAATTGAAAATATATATATATTTATATATATATATATATATATATATAATATATATATATATCAATTCATTTAAAGATTGAACATGAAATTATTACAGTATAAAAGTATATATAAAACTAAAAAATTAGATAATTTCAGAAAAAAATTGCGATTAGTTAAGTTTTTAAAGAGGATTGACAGCACTATTTAAAAAAAAAAGTTTAATATTGAAAAATGAAAAATATTATGATTTTTTATTATATATTATTATTACAAAGTAAAAAAGGAACATGCATAAAATAATTGGAAAATAATAAATTGGTAAAAAATGTATATTTAATCATGCATATTGCTAAATGAGATTAATTACAAAATTTAACAACTTATTTCACACTATATTATCTTATATGTATAATATGTTTTATAATATGTATAATAATATATGTATAATTAAAAACATGATGAATCATTCAAGGAAATCAGTAATATGCATTAATTTTATTTTAGTTTTAAAAACTGGAATCGTTTAAATAAGCTGGCCGTTTGCATACAGTTTGCAATTTATCATAAACATTTATCAGTGATAAACATTTCTTGCCAGCCACAAAACTGTATTTTACCATTTTTAAAATACAAATTATGTTGTTTTATGTATCAGTGATGAACAGCACAGGTTTAGTTCCTCAGTGTCATTTTGGGGTTTGAAATGTCCTGTTAATATGAGAAATATTGCATTGAGATGAGCGTTTGGCATCTGTCCATCTTCTGAGTGGCATCTGAGTCAATGTTTGTGCACGAGCGCCTAAGAACGAAAACAGAAGGATATGAGACTAGAACGACAAAATCATTTGATGAAAGTTAACCAGATGGATCTGAGTTTCAAACTGTATACAGAAATCATCAAAACCTCAAGTTTGAAATTTAACGACGTGATAAAGTGATTAAAACTCTCCCTTCCAGATTAATCTGAGACTTAAATAATCAGCCGTGATGAGCAACGAGATCGATCACTGGGTAGATATCGTGTAGCTCCGCCCACTGTGAAATCTCATTGTCATTGGTCCAAAATTCTGTGTGCTACATTCTGATTGGCTTACTGCGTCACGCAGCAGTTTTGAATGCGTATCTCTGAATGCTTGGTATTTAGAATAGTTAATATATTTATCAGTTTGTATATTTAATAGTTTAAAAACATACTTAGTAATTCATTTATGTATAAAAAAAATTGCTAATGTAGATAAATCTGATCTGATGTCAAAATCGAGCGTTTGTGAATAAAGTGAAGTGACATTCAGCCAAGTATGGTGACCCATACTCAGAATTTGTGCTCTGCATTTAACCCATCCGAAATGCACACACACAGAGCAGTGAACACACACACTGTGAGCAGTGGGCAGCCATTTATGCTACGGCGCCCGGGGAGCAGTTGGGGGTTTGATGCCTTGCTCAAGGGCACCTAAGTCGTGGTATTGAAGGTGGAGAGAGAACTGTACATGCACTCCCCCCACCCACAATTCCTGCCGGCCCGGGACTCAAACTCACAACCTTTACGATTGGGAGTCCGACTCTCTAACCATTAGGCCACGACTTCCCCTAGAATATAATATGTCATTATAATTTGAAGTAATTGAAAATTTGGATTTAACACATTTTCTTTATATATATAGTAAAAGTATAGCTTATAGTTTTATATTATTTAATTTTATATTTAATTTTTTATATTTTTTATATTACACTTTTAAATCGCATTTGACACTGATTTTATATATATATATATATATATATATATATATATATATATATATATATATATATTAATTTTAAATATTTTTAAATAAACTTGTTACAATTTGTGTGTGTGTGTGTGTGTATATATATATATATATATATATATTATACTTTTATAAATATTTTGTATATAGCACTTTATATTTGATATCATATTTGGTAATAAACAAATTAAATATACTTTTATATTGTGTATTTTTGATTTTTTTTCGATTTTATATACATACACACACACACACACACTCAATTGGTAGAACATTGCGTTATCAAGCGCAAGGTTGGGGGTTCGATTCCCCGGGAACACATGATAGGTAAAAATTGATAGCCTGAATGCACTTTGGATAAAAGCATCAGCTAAATGCATAAATTTAATTTAATATATATATATATATACATATATTTATACACTGTGTGAGTTTCTTCACAGAAGCAGCAGGCTGTGATTTTTCCTGAGGATTCATCAGTGTGTTGTCGCATTTAACATCACTGTTGACCAGAGCGATGCTAATCAGTTTCTCCGAATGATTATTCTTGCGTTACACTCGTTCCAATGGATGTCAGAGCTAATTTTAATCATGCAACTCTAATTTAGAGAGCTGGATCAATGAACTTCACATCAGAGGCATCAGAGTCTCGTTCGTTTCTCAGGTTGTGACTGGTGTGTTATTTGTGGACTGCGTGTGTGTGTCCAGAGTTGGCCATAGATGCAAATAAGAGCAAAGCACTCTGGGATATCAGCCTCAGCTCGGGCGTCTTATTTATTTATGCAGGTTGACACATCAGTGGTGAAGGTCACAGCGGACGCGAGCCAACCATTTACTCACATTCAATTACACAGAACAGACTGATCCTGGATCTGCAGAGACGCTCTCCAACACTCGCTGAAATCCTCTTCAACTTGAGCGTATTCACAGGCGCTTGGTTTTAACATACAAACTAAAAATAATTCTGTTTTAAAGAAAGAATTCACCCAAAAATTTAAAATAAATGCAAAGAAATTATAAAATAATACAAAGATGTGTTAGAAACAGTTCCAACTGAATTAATGGCATCATATATTTTTTTATAGATATATTTAAACGTTTTATTAAATTTAAATAAATATTTTCCTTATTTTGGCTAGTGCATAGTGTAACAATATTAAATATATAATATACATTACAAAATATTAATAATATACAATTTACATTATTTAATGTTAATGTTAATATTATATAAACAATTAATATGCTGTAATTTTGCTCAAGTATATTTACTTTTTGTGTTCTGTGTGTGATTATCTCAAATATACATTTTTGAAAATAAATGCACAGATTTTGTTGCCAAAATATTTATATTTTAGATTTAACATTTACATTGCAATTTAAAAATAAGATAATATATTCATGCACGTAATATTAAAAAATTTTGCATTCAAAATATAATCTAAGGCTATATAGATAGATAAACATGATAAAGCTATATATATAAAAAATAACACATGCATACAAAATTGTGTTATTTTTGATAATTTGATAATTGTTTTTTCTATCACTTTACATACATATTTACTTATCTATGAAATACATTTGGCATAAAATGTCTTTTGGCAGCCTGACTCAAATAATGACTCAAAACAAAGCTGTTAAAATGTGTGGTCTGCATTATGCTGTGACGACAAAACAAGTGCGAGTATCAACAAAGTTTTAATGAGAGACGATAACCAAACAAACTGGAACACAAACAACGCTGGGAAGAAGATACAGTCCGAGATGGTGGAAGGAGGTGATGAATCCAGATGGCGGTGGTGAGTTGGCAGCAGGAGAGGGTGGCACAGGAACTGCGGGGAATCGAGCCGAAGGTAAGTTGTGATGCTTGTGGTGGTTGCGAAGAGTGGACGAGGTTCCGGGTGAAGACACGGACATCCAAAACGCAGAACACAACAGAAAGCAAAGCACGGTTTACCAACATGAAACAACGCTCTCACAAACACAAGACGTAAGACAAGCCATTATATAGAGAGGGTAATGAGTGACAGCTGCTGCTGATGACAATTAACGGAGACGACCACAAACTAATCAGTGCAGACGCGTAACACACAGACTTCACCCACAAAGTGCAAAACCCAGAGATCACGGTTTACCAACCGTGTACCCCCCCCCCCCTCTAAGAACGCCTCCTGGAGTTCCCAGAAGGGCCTACCTGCTGATTGTAATCATCAATAAGGGAGTGATCCAATATGTCCCTAGCAGGTACCCAACTTCTCTCCTCCGGACCGTAACCTTCCCAGTCCACCAGGTACTGGAATCCTCGTCCCCTCCGTCACGAGTCCAGAATACGATTAACCGAATATGTTGGTTCCCCATCTACGAGACGCGGCGGCGGGGGAACCGGAGTAGGCGGATTAATACGTGTGTAAAACACGTGTTTAATTTTGGACACATGAAAGGCGGGATGTATCCTCCTGTACGCTGGAGGTAGTTTGAGGCGGACTGTCACCGGACTAATGATCTTGGTGATAGTAAACGGGCCAATAAATTTGGGAGCTAACTTGTTAGATACGGATCGCAGAGGAATGTTAATGGTAGAAAGCCACACTTTTTGACCCACGACGTAAACGGGAGGCTTTGACCGGTGGCGATTGGCCTTGGCCTTAGTGCGCTCCCTCATCCGGAGCAGTGTCTCGCGGGCTCTGGTCCAGGTGTGGTGGCACCTCTGGACAAACGCGTGAGCAGAGGGGACCGCGACTTCAGATACCAGACTGGGAAAAACTAGTGGCTGGTAACCTAAACTGCACTGGAACGGAGAAAGGCCCGTGGCTGACACTGGTAACGAATTGTGAGCATACTCCACCATAGAGAGTTGTTGGCTCCAGGAAGAAGGATTCTTGGAGACCAAACATCACAACGTCCTCTCTAAATCTTGGTTGGCTCGCTCAGACTGCCCGTTACTCTGGGGATGATAACCCGAAGACAGGCTAAACGACGCTCCTAGCAGCTTACAAAACTCTTTCCAAAATTTGGATATAAATTGAGATCCCCTGTCAGAAACCACGTCTACCGGGAGGCCATGAAGCCGAAAGACGTGATCTAGGACAGTGACCGCTGTCTCCTTGGCTGTCGGTATTTGGGCAAGGGAATGAAATGTGCCGCCTTCGAGAACCGGTCCACTACGGTCAAAACGACCATCATGCCATTAGAGGGCAGGAGGGCGGTAACAAAATCTAGTGCGATGTGGGACCAGGTACTCGATGGGACAGACAGCGGTGGAAGAAGCCCATCAGGAGGTCGGTTAGATGACTTACCACTGGCGCAAACTGAGCAAGCCAAAACAAAATCGTGGACGTCACGAGCCATAAGTGGCCACCAGAATCGTTGTTTAACTAACCCATTAGTTCTACTTATCCCTGGGTGACAAGCAACATTAGAACAATGACCCCACTGAATGACTTCGGACCTTAACTCATCCGGCACAAATAAACGATTCGGTTGACAACCGGGCGGAGGCGTTACCCCTTCTAAGGCCGTCTTGACCTTCGACTCGACCTCCCATACGAGTGCTGAGACAACTACTTTCTCAGGTAAAATACACTCGGGAGTCACCGGGCGGGCGGAGGGATCAAAAAGACGTGATATAGAGTCGGGTTTGACATTTTTGGAACCCGGGCGGTACGATAGAGTAAAATCAAAATGACCGAAAAAAAGTGCCCACCGAGCCTGCCTGGAATTGAGTCTTTTGGCAGTTGTAATGAACTCTAAATTCTTATGATCGGTCCAAACAATGAAAGGCACCCCTGAGCCTTCCAACCAGTGACGCCACATCTCTAAAGCTAATTTGACGGCCAACAATTCTCTGTTACCAATGTCATAATTGCGTTCAGCAGGAGATAAACGATGGGAGAAAAACACGCATGGATGTACCTTATCGACTGAGGCAGCATGTTGGGACAGCACTGCTCCTACCCCCACCTCTGATGCGTCGACCTCCACCACAAACTGCTGTGTGGGGTCAGGGGCCACAAGGATTGGAGCCGAAACAAAGCGGCTCTTGAGGTTAGTGAACGCAGTCTCGGCTGCGTCCGACCACCTGAACGGAGTACTGGGAGAGGTCAAGGCCATCAGAGGTGAGGCTAGTTGGCTGAAATTGCGAATAAAACACCAATAAAAATTGGCGAACCCCAGAAACCGCTGTAGGGCCTTACGGGAATCTGGAGATGGCCAATCTATCACAGCCTTAACCTTGTCAGGGTCCATACGTATTCCCTCGGATGAGACGATATACCCTAGGAAGGGAACAGACTGTGCATGGAATACGCATTTCTCCGCCTTGACAAAAACCCCATTCTCAAGTAATCTCTGGAGCACTCGTCTAACGTGTTGAACGTGTTCCTGGAAAGATAAAGAAAAAATCAGTATGTCATCCAGGTAAACATATATAAACTGATCTAACATATCTCTCAACACGTCATTAAAGAGTGTTTGGAAAACCCCTGGCGAGTTGGAGAGCCCAAACGGCATCACCAAGTATTCAAAGTGCCCTCTAGGGGTATTAAAGGCGGTTTTCCATTCATCCCCCTTCCTGATGCGGACCAAATGATAAGCATTACGTAAATCCAACTTTGTGAATACGGATGCTCCCTGTAACCTCTCAAAAGCAGAAGACATTAGTGCCAACAGATAGGTGTTATTTATTGTATTGTTGTTCAGCTCTCGGTAGTCAATACAAGGTCGCAGAGAACCATCCTTCTTACCCACAAAAAAGAATCCCGCCCCCGCTGTAGAAGAGGAAGGGCGGATGAACCTCGATGCCAAGGAATCAGAAATGTATTTCTCCATGGCCTCCCTCTCCAGAATAGAAAGAGAATATAGTTTGCCTTTAGGCGGAGACTTACCTGGCACTAAGTCTATAGCACAGTCGTAGGGACGATGCGGAGGAAGAGAAGCAGCACGGGACTTACTGAACACCTCCTTCAGGTCCAGGTACTCTGCGGGCACGTTTGATAATACCATGTTCTCCTTCTGAAAGACAGAAACAGGCACAACAGGACAAGCAGAAACCAGACAAGACTCATGACAACTTTCACTCCACAATGTGACAGTGTTGGAACCCCAATCCACTCGTGGATTATGTTTGATTAACCAGGGGTGACCTAAAACAATGGGAGCTACGGGGGAGTCCATGAGAAAAAAGGATATGGTTTCACAATGATTGCCTGATGTGAGCAGAGTGATAAGTTCAGTATAGTGGGTGACGTGTGGCTGTTCCTGGCCGTTGAGTGCGGTGACATGGATGGGAAGAGACACAGGCAGGACAGGAATGTTCAGGTGACGTGCAAGGAGTGAGTCGATGAAATTACCTTCGGCTCCAGAGTCCAGAAGGGCGTGACAGTCGTGAATGTGATTCTCCCACCGCAGTTTCACCGAAAGGAGAGTCGATGATGTAGTTGAGGACTTCCCAGCGGATATCCCACCCGATAGTAGCCTCATTTTTACTACCGGGATGGCTCTTTTACCGGGCAGGAATAGATGGGATGTCCTGAGCCTCCACAGTACAAACACAATCCGGGACAGCCGAGCTCTACCCACCTGCATGGGTTTCGCGGTCATCGACGGGACCGACCGTGTTCTCTCGACTCGAGCAGCCCCTTTCCGGAGAGATGGGATGGCGTGTAGGACTGGTCTGTCTGCCCAGACAGTTAATCCGGGCATCAACTCGAAGAGCCAGGTCGATTAGTCCGTTGAGTGTAAGGGGCAGCTCGAGGAGGTAGATCTCCTTCTGAACACGGTCGGCCAGCCCATGCAGGAATCGATCCTACTGCGCTGCCTCGTTCCACTGGCACGCGGCCGCCAGGGTACGGAACTGGATGGAATAGTCCGTAAAGCAAAGTGCATGGAACACTTGTTAAGGAAAGTCTTGCAGAAATTAGGCTCACCGGAATAATTCTCTGGCACCGGAAGTCGCGGCTCTGGCCGAAAGTGATCCTGGAAGGTCTCCCGGGGGACGGGCGGTGCAGGCGGTGCGATGGGCGCAGTGGGAGAGGTGAGCTGGTGGATCTGCGGGGTGAGCTCGAACACCTGTGTCACCAGCGCTTGGATTGCGCGTCCTGTGTTTGCGATGCTCTCCTGCTGCTGATCCATTCGATTGACGCTGTGATGGATGAAGTCAGACAAGGAAGTGGTGCTCGCTGCTTCCATGATGGTGAGAGCGTTCTGTGATGACTGGGTGAAGGAGAAGCTGGAAACAAGTGCGAGTATCAACAAAGTTTTAATGAGAGACGATAACCAAACAAACTGGAACACAAACAACGCTGGGAAGAAGATACAGTCCGAGATGGTGGAAGGAGGTGATGAATCCAGATGGCGGTGGTGAGTTGGCAGCAGGAGAGGGTGGCACAGGAACTGCGGGGAATCGAGCCGAAGGTAAGTCGTGATGCTTGTGGTGGTTGCGAAGAGTGGACGAGGTTCCGGGGGAAGACACGGACATCCAAAACGCAGAATACAACAGAAAGCAAAGCACGGTTAACCAACATGAAACAACACAAGACGTAAGACAAGCCATTATATAGAGAGGGTAATGGGTGACAGCTGCTGCTGATAACAATTAACGGAGACGCCCACAAACTAATCAGTGCAGACGTGTAACACACAGACTTCACCCACAAAGTGCAAAACCCAGAGATCACGGTTTACCAACCGTGACATATGCCAGCTCCATCCAGTGAAGATCAAGCTGAGTGCATTGCATTCTGGGATAGAGCATGCCATGCAGTTTGCTGTACATGTACATTTATGCATTTGTTAAACGATTTTATCCAAATGTGCATTCCCTGGTAATGTGTACAGACAATGCAGCAGGTCAAAGGAAACACAAATGAGAGTTCACTAGTTGAGATGAAGACATAATGAGACAGATCCGTGGATTCATGAGCGATAATGTGTGCGTTACATAAGAGTCTGCTCTCTCTCGGCTCTTTTGTTTCCTACATGAGAACTTCAGGAGACTCTAATGGAAACCAGCTGTTGGGCTGATCGCATCTACAGCTGTCCTGTGCTCTGATTGGCTGAGGCTGAGCTGGCTCTGCTCTGATTGGCTGAGGCGTAGCTGGCTGCACTCTGATAGGCTGCTGGCGTCTCTCTGTGATTGGTCTCGGTCTTTATGCAAAGGCTGTGGGGTGTTTGTATGGGGTCAGTTTTAGAGACACTGCAAATCGAATCAGTAAGACATAACAGAGGAGCGTTCACATCTTCAAAAAAATTTGTCTGAGATACAACTATTTGAAAATCTGGAATCTGAGGGGGCAAAAAAATCTAAATACTGAGAAAATCATCTTTAAAGTTGTTGAAATGAATTTCTTAGCAATGCATATCACTAATCAAAAATTAAGTTTTGATATATTTACGGTAGGATATTTACTAAATATCTTCATGGAACATGATCTTCATATCCTAATGATTTTTGGCATAAAAGAAAAATTGATAATTTTGACCCATATAAGAATTTTTTTTTTCTTGCTAACATCAGCTACATGACTCATTCTTATTGTGTAAACCAATGACTCAGTGACTCTCTCTCTCTCTCTCTCCATGTCAGGTGTGGTGAGCGAGCGAGTGACTCTCTCTCTCTCTCTCTCTCAGGTGTGGTGGGCGAGCGAGTGACTCTCTCTCTCTCTCAGGTGTGGTGAGCGAGCGAGTGGCTCTCTCTCTCGCTCTCTCTCAGGTGTGGTGAGCGAGCGAGCGAGTGACTCTCTCTCTCTCTCTCTCTCTCTCTCTCTCTCTCAGGTGTGAGCGAGCGAGTGACTCTCTCTCTCCCTCTGGCTCTCTGTCAGGTGTGGTGAGCGAGCGAGTGACTCTCTCTCTCTCTCTCTCAGGTGTGGTGAGCGAGCGAGTGGCTCTCTCTCTCGCTCTCTCTCAGGTGTGGTGAGCGAGCGAGTGAGTGACTCTCTCTCTCTCTCTCTCTCTCTCAGGTGTGGTGAGCGAGCGAGTGACTCTCTCTCTCTCTCTCTCTCTCTGTCAGGTGTGGTGAGCGAGCGAGTGACACTCTCTCTCTCTCTCTCTCTCTCAGGTGTGGTGAACGAGCGAGTGACTCTCTCTCTCTCTCTCTCTCTCTCTCTCTCTCTGTCAGGTGTGGTGAGCGAGCGAGTGAATCTCTCTCTCTCTCTCTCTCTCTCTCTCAGGTGTGGTGAGCGAGCGAGAGCGTCAGGATGCCGCTGGTCAAGCGCAGTATCGAGCCTCGTCACCTGTGTCACACAGCTCTGCCACACAGCATCAAGAACGAGCTGGAGTGTGTGACCAACATCTCTCTGGCCAACGTGATCCGTCAGCTGAGCAGCCTGAGTGAGTCCAGATCACACACACTTCTGTCTCTACACAGCACTTCTCATGTGACACATCTGCATTCAAGTACAATACTCTGACTAAACCTAAAATCAGAAGGAAAAAAAAAAGTTATATTTTTAATCAATTGTTTTTATTATTATTTCATTTATTTATTCTATATTAAATACTATATAAGAATATATAATTATATGTATTATTTTATTTACTTTTTCATAAATATTATAATTTTTCTCTCTCTATATATTATAGAATATCATTAACTTGTAAAATTTTTTTACTATTTATTAATTAAATGGTAACATTTGTTGAACTGAAAAAACTAAAGCAGAATTTGTATTTTCCATGAAAAATGAAAAATAATGTTTTTATTATTTAATTTATTCACTTTATTTTTTTTTTTCCATTATATATATATAATTTTTATATATATATATATATATATATATATATATATATATAAAATTCAACAATTTGTATTATTATCTCTATTACAATTTATCTATTCTACTATTTAAAATTTTTAATATTTCTATTAATATTTATAAAATATTTATTGATCATGATAAATTCGGTTGAATTTCAAAAATCTAAAGAAAAAAGTTTAGATATGTTATATTTTATAAATTGCATAAATGTATAAAAAAATACTTTTTGCTGCCTCATTTTATCATTTTTTATTATAATAATTTATTTGTTGAACTGCCTTGATTTAAATAAAAGCTAATTGTATCGTGCTAATTTTTTTGCAGTAATAAGAAAAACATTTAGAATTATGAGAAGAACTAAAACTTTAAGGTTCATTATGATGAAAATAAAGTACTGTTAGTTTTGATTGGGTGTGTGTGTGTGTCTGTAATCCGCCCCTGGTTTGTGTGTGTTCAGGTAAATATGCGGAGGATTTGTTCGGAGAGCTCTTTAATGAAGCTCATTCATTCACTTTTCGAGTGAATTCGCTTCAAGAGAGAGTCGACCGCCTGTCAATCAGCGTCACTCAGCTCGACCCTAAAGAAGAGGAGTGTGAGTAACACACACACAAACACACACACACACATACACTACCGCCGGGTCATCTGGTTGGAATGAGAGGTAGAGTTGAGTGTCATCAGCATAGCAGTGATAAGAAAAGCCATGCTTCTGAATGACAGATCTTAAAGATGACATGTAGATGGAGAAGAGAAGTGGTCCAAGTACTGAGCCTTGAGGAACCCCAGTAGCAAGAAGTCGTGTCTTAGAAACCTTGCCTCTCCAAAACACCCTGAATGATCTATCTGAGAGGTAGGACACAGGAGAGCTGATCCAGAGATGCCCATTTTTCTGAGGGTTGACAGAGAAATCTGGTGGTTAACTATGTCAAAAGCAGCATACAGATCCAGCAAGATGAGTCCTGAGGATTTGGAAGCTGCTTGTGTCAGTCGCATGTGTTGTGATGGGTCAGTTTATTGAAATCATCACTGAGAAACAAACGAGCACACATATGAACACAGTTTATACTGTAAATGTGTCACACTTCATGGAAGAGACCGAACAGCTGGACGCAGCATCTGATCTAAACGAAACACGGTCTGTGGTGAAACTGAGGCTCATTATGACCCATGATTCATCTGGACGGGGAACGTTTCTAGTGTTCAATGCATCAGAATCTTCTAAAAAATGCTGCTAGTTTGTGGGTTGTTTTACAGTAAGTGTTGCAAATTACTGGAGCAAATCCATTTGACGAAAAAGGGCTCTTTGGATAAAAGCATCTGCATAAATGTAAAATATATGTATATATACATATACAGTAAGTGTCTACAATGTTTCAAAAATCAAATATATAATACAAACCCGTTTTAAATATATATTTTCACTCAGAAATTGCTAGATAATTTCACAAAAAATTATCAATTATGTAATTTAGTTTATTTTTAATATGTCTGTATAATAAAAAAAAAAGAGAGAAATGTTACCTTAATAAAATAAATAAAAGTTTATGAAATCAAAGAAAGTTTATGCATGTAATAAAATATTTTTATCTAAATTTTTATTGTATTTCAGTTATATTTATTTAGTTTTAAGTAATTAATTTGTTAATTATTTGTTTATTATTCTTTTTATTTAGGTTTTAATCAATCCAGTGTTTTTGTCAGATATGTTCATGAAAGGCCCACATGATGTTTTACATGAATCTGAATATTCTTCTAACGTATTTAAACCACACTGACTGAAATATTTGACTTTGAGAAAAGCAGAAGGACTGGAGAAGATTTCAAAGAGAGAAGGAAAAACATTCACTGAAAACAGATGGAAACATTAAAGATGTTGCTGTTTCTGCTCATAGATGATATTGAAGAAGAGCTGCTAATAAACACACACACATTGATTAACTGAGAGTGTGATTCACATCAGTTATAAAAGCTCTGAAAGAGTGTTCATTCTTCCGCATGGCTCCATTCTTGGCAGATATCGACAAACCGTCCCTGTGGCTTTCGCTCTTTTGCATGTAAAGATATTCCTATAAAAGCCGTCATCATTTACTCACCTTTGTGTCACTTCAAACCCACACGCAGCTTATTCATCTGAGGAACACAAAAGGAGAAAATCTTCAGATGTCACGCAGCTCGTGCCTAATGAATTAATTCACATGGATCATGTCTTTCAAACTGCAAAACGGACAAAAGCACCATTAAAACACCTTAAGTTTCATAAAATGCATTCACTTCTCTTCTCAAACCAACATGAACATTACGACTGACTCAAACATCCTGCCAACTTCTTAATTATGTTGTTTCTTTAATGAGGCTGTAATTTGTATTCAGACACATATTTTGGTAACAATACATCATGCAAAACAAATATAAACCTCGTATAATTTTTTGTTTGACTTCTTAATTTTGTCTTGTTAAAAACCCTTGTTAAAAAGAAGGGCACTTAGTGTACTGAATGTGTATTTAAAATCTTAAAAGTATATTTTTTAAAAACTGTATAGAATATATTAATAAAATAAAAAGCAACTTAAGTGTACTTAACACACTTTTGAAAGTGCACTTTATAATAATGTCAAATTAAAAGTTTTACTTTAAAGAACATCTTATGGGCCGTTTACACAGAATGCGTTTTTCCATTACAGTGCACAACTTTTCCATTGTTTTTCTGTGTAAACACACACTATTATAAATAAATGGAAAATATAATATATCTTTATTTAATTGAAATTAACATGCAATTAAGTGTCTAAAAACATTACATTTACTTTGCAACAAAGTATATTATTTCATAATGATTATTCTGTATTTATGTGTCTGTATATGTGGCGTTTAATTGCAAAAGAAAAAACATTAATGTGTTTTAAAAGCACTTAAATGTTGAGTTGATTTCTGAGTAGTTGCCGGTGTTTTCTTCTAATAATGCAATGCATGTAGAGAACAGCCTCTCGGATGCTCCTCCAGACCTTCTGAACTTAAAAAAGTTATCTTCATATTTTCTGAAAATATAATTTTTCTGGTATTTTATCATCCACTAGGTAAAAGTCTGAGCATTTTGAGCACTTGTAATGATGCTAGAGTTAACAAAAACATGCATACGTTTTATTTGTGGTATCTAATAACAACAATAACACCAAAAGTAAATATATAAATAAATAAAGCATAATTGGCAGACCCTGACCACTGGCCAAGCAACGGATCAATTGCATTTGCATGCAAAATTACCTAATTTGCATAAATTACTTTAGCAGTAAGTATGGTTTTGTATTGTCTGACAATAATTGGGACAATTAGCTGATTACAATGATGCTGAGAGAGCTCTCGGTTCGGTGATTATTCTGACATCAGACAGCGCCACTGCGTTCTGCCATTCAAATGATTTAATTACACTTTAATTTCCCATCAACCTCAGTGTCAACAGCTGCCTGTCAGCAAGAGAGAAATAAAGACGTTGGTACACAAGAGTGATGGAAATACACCTGGATGTCAGGAAAAAGACAAAGAGATGAGAATATGTGTGGAGAGACAAACACACTCTTGACAAACATCCAAAGCTTTACTTCAAATTATGATAAATGGCTCTCGAGGTTGTGCATTACAGTGAGTTTACTTCACTCTCCAAAACGGTTTTGTTAAAGAAACTTTAATGAAGTACAAAAGTTCAATGAAAGAAAAAATGTGTATTCACAAAGAAATGGCACTGAATTAAACCTGAAATTGCAATAATCTTTGTTTTATTTACAACTTTGAATTAGTTTTTTTTTTAATAGTGTTCAAATGACGTACTTCTTTAAAAAGTCTCAAGAGCAATATAATAAGCATCAACAGTCTAACAATAATAATAGTCAAATTTGAAGAAAAAAGGATCCTTTGGAATCTGCATTAATAATTCACAGGTCAATTAGTACTTATGGGCCTCGTTCTAAATTAAGTATTGGCTTGAATCTACCAAGGAATGAAAAGTTTCTTCACAATATTTTTTTTATGTTATAGTGTCCCCTATCGCTGTAAATTATTCAGATTTGGCATGTTTACTCAGATTGTCCTTATGTACATTTGCACCATTTTTTGTGAAGTTTGGACTCTGCACTAACAATTTACAGGTCTGTTAGTCATTATGGTCCACATTCAAATCAAGTATTGGCTTGCTTCTTCCAAGCAATGAGATGAATCAAAATTCATTGACAAATCTTAATCTGGACCATCTCTAGATGCTACATGCTAAACTTCATGTACACAGGACAAAAATGGGCTTGAAAAAGTAGGTTTTCATTAATCACTGGGAAAATGTAAACCCACGTGTCGTCCAGATTCAGACTCAATGGAAGATTCAGAGCGAAGAATTGAGACTGTTTGACTGATTCCATCTAGTCTAAATCTGATTTATTTACATTTAAAATGCATCAATCATAGATCCAAACTCCTTCAAAGAAAAACAGACCAACTCAAATTCAGGTGTTTTTTAAACCTTTTTTCTCACTTTCCTTTTTTTTACATTATAGTGTCCCCTATCGCTGTAAATTAATGAGATTTGGCATGTTTACTCAGATTGCCCATACGTACATTTGCACCATTTTTTGTGAAGTTTGGACTCTGCATTAACAATTTACAGGTCTGTTAGTCATTATGGTCCACATTCAAATCAAGTATTGGCTTGGTTCTGCCTAGCAATGAGATGATTCAAAATTCATTGACAAATCTTAATCTGGACCATCTCTAGATGCTACATGCTAAACTTCATGTACATAGGACAAAGATGGACTTGAAAATGTAGGTTTTCATTAATCATTGGAGAAATGTAAACCCACGTGTCGTCCAGATTCAGACTCAATAGAAGATTCAGAGCGAAGAATTGAGACTGTTTGACTGTTTCCATCTAGTCTAAATCTGATTTATTTACATTTAAAATGCATCAATCATAGATCCAGAGTTCAACTCAAATTCAAATGTTTTTTTTTTTACATTATAGCGCCCCCTATCGCTGTAAATTAATGAGATTTGGCGTGTTTAATCAGAGTGTCCTGATGTCCATCTGCACCATTTTTTGTGAAGTTTGGACTCTGCATTAACAATATACAGGTCAATTAATCATTAAAGTACTGACTTTAATTATAAAAAGCTGAAAACTTCCATCTAAAGGTCATTCTGTTAATTCGGTCAGCCTCACCTGCAGATATAAGCATATGTCAGTCAGTGAATGCTGTGTGTTTGTGTCTCAGTGTCTCTTCAGGACATCACCATGAGAAAGGCCTTCCGCAGCTCCACCATCCAGGACCAGCAGCTGTTTGAGCGTCAGTCTCTTCCCGTCCCCATGCAAGAGACGTACGAGCTGTGCGAACAACCTCCGCCGCTGAACATCCTCACGCCCTACAGGTCAGAACCACATTCACACATCAGACCCGACGGATATTCACACGCATACAGCATCTGGAGACGGCCGATCATTAGATTTACATCACCTCAACATTACTGAAATTACACGAACAGCCATGAGAAAATATGCAAGCCCATTTCCGCCACTCAATAAAAAAGGTTATCGCAATTCTGACTACTGTTCTTGCAATTATGAATTATTTTCTTAGAATTGTGAGACATAAACTTAATTCTAAAGGGTAAAGGACTATTTTGTTTTAATTCTGAGTTTATATTTTGCAATTCTGACTCTTCTGACTCACGAGAGTGAGAGTTCATGCATATTACGTTTATCTCTCAAAATTAATATTCCAGCCTCCAGTAACTATCATTAATTCCAGAAACACTCGCTAACAGTAAAAATACAGAGCCAAAATATGAGCTCAGATCATCTTGAGTTGAAAAATGAAAAAGATTTCACTGGAATAAAAATGTTAAGTAAAAATATATTTACTTGCGAAGCAAAATGACAAAAAACAATATTAAGTCTTGTTCTCTAAAGAATTTCTTAAAATTAATTGAGTTTATGCCTAAAACAAGAAAGAAATATATAGTCCGTGGAATAAGAAAGATCAACTTAATTCAAAGAGAAAACAAGATCATTTTTCTGGCAGATATTCGAAAAGTATTATTGTACTGTCGTATTGTTTTTTGCTTCTCAAGTGTATCTTGATTTATGAATGTTTAGATATTAGTACTGGAAAACAACAACAATGCTTAATCTCTTTTTTCTGTTTTCTAACATTTGATTGCATGTTTTGAAACATTTCTGAGATCTCTACACTGTAAAAAGTGGAAAACCAACAGGTGTTTTAATAGATTTAAGGCACAAAAATGAGTTTTATTGACATAAATGAATGTATTTAGGTTGATTCAGTGATTTTCAATAATGTTTTTGACTTGAATAATTATATATAATTATTTTATTTTTTTTGCTTAAAAAGGTCAAATATCTGCCAAAAAAATTATTCTGTCTTCCCTTTGAAGACTTTATATTGTTTGTCACTTTGCTTCTCCACTCAATAAGAAAACATTTTGTGTTAGTGACTCATTGGTGTCTGTTTTTATTTCTCCTTAGGACTTTTAGTTGATAATCCATGAACTATACAATCAAAGAGCGTTATCCTGATATCTCATTTATGCAGTTTTCATGTGTTTCTGCTGCTGTTTTCACACCGAGCGAGTGTTTCTGGAATAAATGCTTGTTACTGGAGGCTGGAACATTTATTTTGAGAGCTGTGTAATATGCATGAGCTCTCACTCTTCACACGTTCCCTCGTTACTTCATAAAGACGCCGGCACCGGAGGTTATTTTATTAGACATCAGGATAGTTGTTTCCTCTCCTCCTGTAAAACCGTTGTCTTCCACTCCTGCTAAAAATGGTCCAACTGTTTAAGAAATCCTCATTTGGCTAGAATCGTTCATCTTCCTCTACAGCGGTTTTATGCTTTTCTTCAATCCTCATTATAAATTTTACAGAAGATGTCTTTTCTGCTCACCAAGACTGCATTTATTTGATTAAAAATACAGTAAATTTTTTTAATATTATTACCATTTATAACAGCTGTTTTCTATGTGAATATCTGTTCAAATGTAATTTATTCCTGTGTTCAAAGCTCTATTTTTGCCATTTGCACATTTAGGGATGTGCAGTAGAGCTGGAAAATTACATATTAATTAATATTACAATCTCATATTGATCTATTATTTTTCTTCCTTTTGGAAATATTCAAAATATATATATAGGTCAATTCTTTTAACACATAAATAATTTAATATTTGGGTTAAAATATTTTTTTAGGTTAGAAAATAATTTCAACAAAATCAACACTGAAACCAAAAAATTTACCTTTTTTTTGTAAAAACAAAATAAGAAAAGGAGTAAAAAATACAACTTTTGCATGTTCAATTAATTCTGAATGATAATATTATTTAAATTTTTTATATTTTTGATTTATAAATATAAAAAAATATATTATATAAAAATATATATATAATTAAATAATATATTTTTTTATATTTATAAATCAAAAATATAAAAATGTATAATCCAATTATCCTAATAAAAAATTATAATATAAATATATGTATATTATTATATAAAATATAAATAATTATATAACATATTTTGTCATTATTTTTATTAGAATTTACATTTTGTACATACATTCTTACAATCAAAAAAGTCAAAGAACAGATATTTATAATTCTCAGAAATTATGGTTTCATGGATTGTAAATGGAAGGTCAAGTCAAATGCATTGCATTGTGGGATACAGCACTCCGTTATTGTTTTCTGTACTGCACATTTTTGCAAATGTACAGATAATATGCATACTGCATATTACTCTGATGCACAAACGTTGTTCAGTACGCCATCACTGAACACACCTGATCTGCGTCTGTCTCTAGGGATGATGGGAAGGAAGGGCTGAAGTTCTACACCAACCCGTCGTACTTCTTCGACCTGTGGAGAGAGAAGATGCTGCAGGACACAGAAGACAAGAGGAAAGAGAGGCGGAAACAGAAGGTGAGGGGCGGGGCTACTTGAGAGAGAGGTGTGGCTTGTATGCAAATGAGACGATAATGGGTGTGGCATCTGAGGGAATCAACCACTAAAATCCCATACATAATAACATACTGGATGTTATTGTTCAGTCATTTTTCGCTCAGTTTTCGCTGCTCGGTCATTTGCTGTCATTGTGTGTGAGTTTGAATGAGCCGTTTCTCCTGACATGAGGGGTTTTCTGACTGCGTTTAGATCACAGACCAACACACACAGCGGGCTACTCACAGGCTAATTAGCAGCAGATTGTGTTTTCACGCATGAAGGCCGATTCTCTCGTCTCTTCTGTGACGTTACTGCGGTATAACCGCTTGTTTTACTGTATATGGTGACACTACAGGTCAAAATGTTTGCTTGCATTTAAACAAAGCATTCAAAAAAATACACATAATATCTAAATTTATTTTGCATTTGTACTTTAATCATTTCAAATATGTAAAGTAGGGATAATCATATTAAATATTCACATTACAACTGATATGAATAAGTGAAAATATCACAACTTTTATTTAACATTACTTAAATTTTTATAGTTCAATATGATCAGCAGCTCAGAGTTTAGTAATTATTAGATGCTTTTAATATATATATATATGTGTGTGTGTGTGTGTGTATAAAATCTAAAACGTATTATCAGTTATAAAAATGTAAAAATAAAAAACATAAAATGTTATATAAAATAAAATATGTAATTATTTAAAATAAAATTTAAATTTTAAATATTTAAAATGATTATATAATTTAATATATATTATATATATATATATATATATATATATATATATGAAATATTATTATGTATTAATATAAATAATAATTAAAATAACATTATGAATTAAGAAAATTTATGTCAATATTTCTTTTACTTTTTGGAAATATTAAATATTTGTCTCAAGAAATGGCTTAAAATGGCGATTTAAAAAAAATTATTAATTAAGAAAATAATTTCAACAAAACCAACAGTGAAACCAAAAAATGTTTCATGCAAAAAGTACTATAAAGGAAAAAATACAATTAAGTTGCACATGTAATGCAGCGAGTGGCATCCAATTATCATCATGAAAAAAAAAAAAAAATATATATATATATATATATATATATATATATATATATATATATATATATATATATATATATATAAAATATTATGAAATTATTTTGATTTCAAAACTGTTAGAAAAATTATTATATTACTGGAAAAGACACATTAAAAATATATGCAATTAAATGTGTTAAACACATCATGTAATCATAATGACTATGAGTCAACATTAGAATGAGGGAATAAAACTCTATGTAGAATATGAACTGTTTTCCAAAGGCTTTATAAAGCAGAAAGGCTGTGTTTGCATGCAGACACACAGAGCGCTGAGCTGCTTCCCCTCATTCATTCATATTTAGTGTGGAATTGCAGTGGAAGTGGAATCGGCTGCATTCGATTAGACGTGACTAGATTACATTAGGAGTGACTGATGTGTGGAAAACTGCTGAAAGAGCAAGTGAGATCAACTTCAGCGGCTTTCAGACCAGTGACATTACTATCCCAGCATAACTATACATTACAACAGTGACTGTAGCTCCACTGGTTTCAGAACAAACCACTGTTTCACTAACAAGCTCATTCTTCTAATGTCACACTGTATTGAGTCAAACTCAGTCTGATGTGCAGCGAAAAGTGATGAAAATATCTCTCTCTTTAAATAACACTGGGTTCATGCATTGCACTGAATTGGTTCATTCAGATGATTCATTTAAAAATAAAATAAGTACTTCAATTACTAAAACTGAAAAATCAATTAAATTAAGGCTAAACAGAAAAAAAACCTGATACAAATAACAAATGCACAGTGCAAAATTACTATAATTTAAACAAAAATAAAATGAAAACTACATTTTTTTTAATAAAAGCTGAAAATAATTAAAAACAGTATATAAATATAATAAAGCATCACTCATTGTGACTCTTGTAGTGTTTATACACACACACACACACACACACACACATATATATATATATATATTTAAATGCTGACACACACTATTAAAAAATACCAGAGTATCATTTTATTTTATTTAAATTGAATTTTGTATCAAATTAATTAAATGACTGGAAAACTCACAGGGATTCAGTTGATTCAGTTCAATTGATTCAGTTAAATGACCCGCACGTTTTAATCTGATATGTTAATGGAAGATAAATGGCAGAAAATAAAAGATTTATATAAATTGCTATAAAATTTCAAAATTCATATTGATATAATTTTGATAGACAACCAGCTAACAACTTTACTAAAATCAATGACATAAATATATATGTATGCGTGTGTGTGGGTGTGTATCTCTCATGAATATTGTAATCATTAACATGTAATCATAGTACCATGGTACATGAGAAACCATCTGTATACTGCAGTACTTTACTGTACTAGTTGTCAAACTGCAGTTTAAGAGTCACTTCCTGAACTCAAAACTCAACTAGTTTTGACAACTGAGACTCGGACTGAAGATAAACAGGTTTTCCTGAAATAACTTCACTTCAGATGCCCTATGTGTCTCTCCCCAAGGAGCTGTGTGTGTGTGTGTGTGTGTCATATCAGGACACAACTCTGTATAATGACATGGGTATGACACAGGTATTACAAGGAGAGGGTGACTTATGAGGACATAACCCATGTCCCCATTTTTCAAAACGCTTATAAATCATACAGAATGAGTTTTTTTGAGAAAGTAAAAATGCACAAAATTTCCTGTGAGGGTTAGGGTTAGGTGTAGGGTTGGTGTAGGGCCATAGAATATACAGTTTGTACAGTATAAAAACCACTACACCTATGGGATGAACACACTTTACACAGAAACAAACGTGTGTGTGTGTGAGTGTGTGTGTGTGTGTGTGTGTGTGTGTGAGTGTGTGAGTGTGTGTGTGTGTGTGTGTGAGTGTGTGTGTGTGGTGAAGAGCTCAGAGCAGGAGTTCATCTCCTGCAGGGATCGTGGTGTGCGGCTTTGAAAGCTAGGATTCAAACACAGATTACCCTTAAATACAACACTGCGCTCACTTTCATTTAAACCCATCACATGTAAAATATTATTATGAAAGGCAGATTCACCACAGAATAAAACAATTAAAAAGCTAATTTAGAATTTTGAAGGGCAAAATATATCCAAAATTGCAAAACATAAACATAAAAGTTTCTGTGTTTATATATCACAAATATGAGTTTATATCGTAAATTATGGGCCCTATCATACACCCGGCGCAATGTGACGCAAGGCGCAGCACAAGTGTGTTTGCTAGTTTCAGTCTGGCGCCGTTCGCATTTCCCGGTCCAGCACACGTCGTTTAATTAGCAAATGCATTTGCGCTAATTTTTGCGCCCATCGGCGTGCTGGTCTAAAACATTTTAAGGAACTGAAAATAGACTGCACCATAGACCAGCTCAAACCTGGTCTAAAGTCTGGCGCAATATTTTTTCGTTGTTATTTAAAGAGCGTATACGCTGCTTATTAAACACAGGGAGGTACAGCAGCACACAAACATGCCAAATATGAAAAATTAAAGGATTGCAATCCATAAGATTTTTTTGTAGGCTAATTAATTTAATAAATAAATAAAAATAGCAAAAGTGGATTTGGACACGCCCTGAGTGCACCTTGTTTAGATCTTTAAAATAGGGTCCTATGAGTTTATATCTCACAATTATGAGTTTATATCTCAATTCATAGTTTATAACTCAATTATAAATTTATATCTCAATTCTGAGTTTATATCACGCAATTTTGAGTTTATGTCTCAATTTTGAGTTTATATCTCAATTCTAAGTTTATATCTTAATTTTGAGTTCATAGCTCAATTCTGAGTTTATATATCAGTTATGAATTTATATTTCAATTCTGAGTTTTTCTTGCAATTCTGAGTTAATTACTCGCAATTCTAAGTTTATATCTCAATTCTGAATTTATATCACACAATTATGAGTTTATATCATGTAATTCTGAGTTTACATCTCAATTCTGAGTTTATATATCAGTTATGAGTTTATATTTCAATTCTGAGTTTATTTCTCGCAATTCTGAGTTTATATCTCAATGCTACAGTTTACATCTCAATTCTGATTAAGCATCTCAATTCTGAGTTTATATCTCAATTCTGAGTTTACATCTCAATTCTGAGTTTACATCTCAATTCTGAGTTTACATCTCAATTCTTGGTTTATATTGCAATTCTGAGTTTATATCTCAATTCAATTGAAGTTTATTTGTATAGCCCTTTTTACAATACAAATCGTTACAAAGCAACTTTACAGAAAATTATGTTTCTACAATATTTAGTAATAGCTTATAATTGGTGACTGTCAGTTTGTGGACGTATGACAGGATTTTTCGAAAAATTAATACAAGACGTAGTCAGCCAGACGATGAACATTATTAATACTATTCCATCTATCCATCATCTTCCGCTTATCCGGGGCCGGGTCGCAGGGGCAACAGTCTAAGCAGAGACGCCCAGACTTTCCTCTCCCTAGCCACTTCCTCCAGCTCTTCCGGGGGAACCCCGAGGCGTTCCCAGGCCAGCCGGGAGACATAGTCCCGCCAGCGTGTCCTAGGTCTTCCCCGGGCAGGGCCTCCTCCCTGTGGGACGTGCCTGGAACACCTCCCTGGGAAGGCGTCCAGGAGGCATCTGAAATAGATGCCCGAGCCACCTCAGCTGGCTCCTCTCGATGTGGAGGAGCAACGGCTCTACTCTGAGCTCCTCCCGAGTGACCGAGCTTCTCAACCTATCTCTAAGGGAGCGCCCAGCCACCCTACGGAGAAAGCTCATTTCGGCTGCCTGTATCCGGGATCTTGTTCTTTCGGTCATGACCCACACCTCATGACCATAGGTGAGAGTAGGAACGTAGATTGACCGGTAAATCGAGAGCTTTGCCTTACAGCTCAGCTCCTTCTTTACCACGACAGACCGGTACAGCGACCGCATTACTGCAGAAGCTGCACCGATTCATCTGTCAATCTCCCGTTCCATCCTTCCCTCACTCGTGAACAAGACCCCAAGATACCTGAACTCCTCCACTTGAGGCAAGAACTCTCCACCAACCTGAAATGGGCAATCCACCCTTTTCCGACTGAGAACCATGGCCTCGGACTTGGAGGTGCTGATTCTCATCCCAGCCGCTTCACACTCGGCTGCAAACCGTCCCAGTGCACGCTGAAGGTCCTGGTCTGAGGAGGCCAACACTACAACATCATCCGCAAAAAGCAGCGACGAAATCGTATGGTCCCCAAACTGGACACTCTCCGGCCCTTGGCTGCGCCTAGAAACTCTGTCCATAAAAATTATGAACAGAACCGGTGACAAAGGGCAGCCCTGCCAGAGTCCAACATGCACCGGGAACAAGTCTGACTTACTGCCGGCAATGCGAACCAAGCTCTTGCTCCAGTCGTACAGGGACCGAACAGCACGACCCGACGATATCCCCAGTTGAGGTCAACAGGTGCCCATCTCCACTGTAAACGATAGTCTTTCTCCATGGCCTCACAGAACTCCTCCCAGGCCCGATTTTTTGCCTCCATGACTACCCGGGCTGCAGTCCGCTTGGCCTGCCGGTACCTGTCAGCTGCCTCCGGAGTACCACAAGCCATCCAGGCCTGATAGGACTCCTTCTTCAGCTTGACGGCATCCCTTGCTTCCGGTGTCCACCACCGGGTTCGGGGATTGCCGCCTCGACAGGCACCGGAGACCTTACGGCCACAGCTACGAACAGCCGCAGCGACAATGGAGGTGGGGAACATGGTCCACTCGGACTCAATATCTCCAGACTCCCTCGGGATCCGGTCGAAGCTCTGCCGGAGGTGGGAGTTGAAGATCTCTCTGACAGGGGGCTTGGCCAAACGTTCACAACAGACCCTCACAGTACGTTTGGGTCTGCCGAGTCTATCCAGCTTCCTCCCCCGCCATTGGATCCAATTCACCACCAGGTGGTGATCAGTTGACAGCACCGCCCCTCTCTTCACCCGAGTGTCCAAGACATATGGCCGAAGGTCTGATGACATGACCACAAAATCGATCATCGACCTCTGGCCTAGGGTGTCCTGGTGCCACGTGCACTGATGGACACCCTTATGCTTGAACATGGTGTTCGTTATGGACAAACCGTGGTTCGACACAGAAATCCAATAACAGAACACCGCTCATGTTCAGATCAGGGGGGCCGTTCCTCCCAAGAGGGCCTGGTAGTCCGCACTGCCGTTCGGCCCGTAGGCACAAACGACAGTGAGAGACCTATCCCCGACTCGCAGGCGCAGGGAAGCGACCCTCTCGTTCACCGGGGTGAACTCCAACACATGGCGGCTGAGCTGGGGGGCTATAAGCAAACCCACACCAGCCCTCCACCTCTCACCATGGACAACTCCAGAGTGGTAGAGAGTCCAGCCTCTCTCAAGAAGTGTGGTTCCAGAGCCCAAGCTGTGCGTGGAGGTGAGCCCGACTATCTCTAGTCGGTACCTCTCGACCTCCCGCACAAGCTCAGGCACCTTCCCCGCCAACGAGGTGACATGCCACGTCCCTAAAGCCAGATTCCGTGTCCAGAGATCGGGTTGTCGGGGGTCTCGCCTTCGACTGTCACCCGATCCACTATGCACTGGCCCCTTACGCTCCCTCCTGCAGGTGGTGAGCCCACAGGAGGATGGCCCCACGTCACTCCTTCGGGCTGAGCCCGGCCGGACCCTATGGGGGGAGGCCCGGCCACCAGGCGCTCGCATACAAGCCCCAACCCCGGGCCTGGCTCCAGGGTGGGGCCCCGGCTGCGCCATGCCGGGCGACGTCTCGGTCCTTGTTGTATTTGTCAGCATAAAGGGGTTTGTGAACTGTGATCCTGGGAGCTATGTTAGTCTGTTAGTCTTAGTCTGGCCCGTCACCAAGGACCTGTTTGCCTTGGGAGACCCTACCAGGAGCATATAGCCCCAGACAACATAGCTCCCAGGAACATTCGGGTACTCAAACCTCTCCACCACGATAAGGTGACAGTTCAAGGAGAGGATCAACAAAAAATATTAATATCCATTAATATTATTAATAATTAATAATTATTATATGATGCAGTCATAGCAATATTTGTTAGTTCTGTTTGTTGATTCAGGGTTAGCATCATCTGGGGTCCTCTGAGGGTCAGCATCATCTCTTCTCAGGTGTTCTGGATCCAGACTGGAGCTTGTGTAAATCCTAGTTACATCTCAATTCTGAGTTTATATCATGCAATTCTGTGTTTATATCATGCAATTCTGTGTTTATATCTCAAATCTGAGTATATATCACACAATTCCCAGTTGATATCACAATTATGAATTTATTAGGGATACACAAAACATGCCCAAAATATGATCGTGGTTTGGCGCAGCTTGTCAGTGAACGACTCTGTGTAGTAAATGCTGCTCCATGTGAAATCATGCACATGTAGAAATTTACCACTTATTACAGAACCGGCATTACTGACAAGATACACACTAAATATTGGGCGATTTTTTATTTCGTGGTGGAAACAATCTTTTATACATTATACCTTACAAGAAACAATAATCACAGACATCAGTTGTTGGCTGGTTAGTGGCACCCTATGCCAGTGATGATGCCAGTTTTCCCTCTGTTACCGTGGTGATGCCATCTTTAATACACTCAGAACTGAGTGCGAGGACGATAATAAATGCATTGATATGCAGACTGCTGCCTGTCAGGAGAGATTTGACTATACGGACACCGACGGCAGCACGATTACTCAAAATAAAACCCAAAATGCAATAGGGCTTTCAAAATTACTGAAAAACTAAATTCTAATTTTTAACTTATATTGTATATTAACAAAATTCGAATTATATTCAAATTTAAAATGCATAATTGCTTTTTGCATCTCTCAAGAGGGTGCATCGAGCAAAATATTACTAATGCATGTTTAATAAAAGCATTAGAATACATGACTGTTAAGTGAATAATATTTAAAAAATGTTTATAAACCAATTATAATTAAGGTGCTTAAATGTAATTTTATTAATAAGATTCGGGAGGAGCGCGTCAGATACTTAGCCTAATCAACACAGGTGGACCATAATCAAGTAATCAATCCCATAGTATAAATATCGCTGACTTACCTCTATCCATTGACGGTTTATCAGCATCCCTCCTCCACCCCATCTCCTCACTTCAAGTTCACTTTATAAATAGACGGGGAAGGGGGGGTACTCTAGGTTCGGGCCATTCCCGAGCTCGGAGCCCTTCCCCGGACAGCACGCCAAATACGCATTCCATACCTCAGCTAATTATATGAAAGCGTGAACTATTGAAACAACTATAAACAAAACAGCATTACGTATGCATGCATAGTTTAATACAAAGCACAGAAAGCCAATCACACAGAGAGTACATTTTTCATTTAAAAACATGAGAGGAAGTGGGATGGGGAAAAACCCACCATAAATTCTCGAGATATGTTTTTATAAAGTTGAACATATTATAATGAAGAAAATTATAATGCAATGAAACTTACATTGCATCTTGTGCGCCAATGGATTTTTATTTAAAATTCGACGAATATTCGAAATTCTTTTTTTTTTTTTGACAGCCCTAAAATGCAATATGGTTTATTGCTATTATGAAATGGCAAAGGCTGCAATTCAACTAAATAAATGTATGAGTGAAGTGTGGCACTATGTTAATTTATAGGTCAGCTGCTCATAGTCCGCCGTGTTTTCAAAGTCGCTTTACCATACATTTAAATTAAATTAAATTTATGCACTTAGCAGACGCTTTTAACCAAAGCGACTTACAGTGCATTCAGGCTATCAATTTTTCCCTATCACGTGTTCCCGGGGAATTGAACTCCCAACCTTGCGCTTGATAGCACAATGCTCTACCAATTGAGCTACAGGAACATTTGATATGCATTTGATACAAAAACATGCACCAAACATCTCCACAAGTGTGTAATCAAAAGAAAAGTTCTCCTGTGGTTTTCCATCAAAATAAAAGTTTAATGAGAATGAAGAATTGTAAGAATTTGTAATTTCACAATTGTACTGTAAAATAATTGTAAAAAATAAATAAATAATAATAAATATGTGTTTTTCACACTAGTGATCTGATTATTACAAAAAAATATGAATCAAACTAAGAAATATCACTACTGTAATGTTCCCTATTGCTAAATATTTTTATAAATAATAATCATTATAAAAAACAACAAATTAAAAATGCCTTAAATGTTTAAGTATAATCCTATTTATAAATAAAAAAATAAAATAAAAGCCATGACTTACCGATCATATCATTTTTTTTTATAGTGCAAATTTTCAATCTTCATTCACTTTCACATGCTATTATTTCATTAATTTTGTGTGCTTGATAAAACTAAAATAATAGTAATTCACAGTTATTTTTATTACTGACTGACATTCTAATACCCAATAATGTGTGTGTGTGTGTGTGTGTGTGTGTGTGTGTGTGTGTGTGTGTGAAATTGCAAGTAAATTTCACAATTAATTTAAAAGAAATGACAAGTGACATTGAATTAAACACCACATTTTGAAATAGAAAAACCTGAAATGGTATCTTCCTGTATCCATTATAGTTTGTTTATTTGAAAAAATCTGTCTGAGGATTGATTCATTTAAACGTTAACACAGTGTTCCTGAAATCATGCGCTGAATCTGTATGCTACAAGTGTAACATTTAAGGGAAATCGTGTTGAATGTGTAATGTATTCCATCTTTAGGAGCTACATGATATAAACTATCTACGTTCTTTTAAGGATACACTCAGAACACTGTGAGAACGCTTGTATCACTTTAAACATTCAGTCATTATTTACTGACCTTCAAGTCGTTTCAAACTCGTACATATATATGGTATATATGTATTTTTTAAAATTTACATTGTATGTATTACAATATTTATAAATATAAAAATATTTTTTTCTCCAAAAGTGTATAATTTATTTATTTTTGTCTGTTATTTAACTCCATCTCTTTTTCTGTCGCTTTTTTTCTGCTTTTAATATGAATAAATTCAGACCAATTCTTTTTCAATAATTTGTGGACTAATTATATATATAATGTTTTTAAATGCTATCAATCAGCCGATAGATACCAGTATGGTCATCCCTGTATCATGCATCACTCTTTGGCTTTTTATTTGTTATTTTTCATGTGTGTTTTCTAGATATTTCTCTGGACTGTCCTTCATTGCGGTTCTTTGTGTTACGCTGTGTTAAATTGTGCCCTTGGTTCTTCTTTCATCAGACATCAGAGACGTACGGTCACTTTATTCTGACCTGAACAGGGATCCAAACAAGCAGCCGAGACTCTGTCGCTTCATCTGGAAGATCATTCAATTTCTCTAGAATACCCTGAGATACGATTATAGATTTTAAGAATTCACATTAGTTTTTTTTCATTTTAAATTGTCCATTTCCATTTTGAAGTTTTAATAATTTTGTTGTGTTTTTGACTTTTATATTTTTATTTTTGTTAAAAAAATCATAATTCAGTTGCTTTTGTCATTTTAGATTTTTTAATTTAGTTAAAATGTAAATATTTTAGATGTATTTTTTTTTCATTTATATTTTTATGTTTTCCATTTCCATTTAAATTTTAGTTTGTGCAATTTAGTTGCATTTGTACCGTTATAATTTGTATATTTCCCATTTTCACTTTACTTAATTTAGTTGTTTTGCCATTTATATATATATTTTTATTTTTTTATTTTTTTTTTACTACTATTTTTATATTTTCTATTTTCATTTCACTTAGTTTTAGTAATTATATTGTTGTTTCATTTATTTTTATTTCAGTTTCAGTTAAGGACAGTTGTTTTATTATTTATTTTATTTAAAGTAACCAAAAGATTTTAGTTTTAGTCTTAAATTATAAAAACCCTGTAAATTACACAAAAATGCATTGATAAAAACACAATGTATGTATATTAATTTAGTGTGCATTTATTTTTAATAACTCTGCATCTGTCATGAATGATTTCTTCCCAGACATTAGTGCACACACATCTGAAGGTTCAAATAAATCCCAGTGTTTTCCAGATGATGCATCAGAGATCTCAGCGACATGTGTGTGTCTGGTTTGGTTTGTTTTTTTTCGTAGATTTTCTTTAACAGTCTTGATTCAGTCTAAAGTCAAACGCAGAACCACAAGCCATACAGATTTGTTTGTTTCCTGTCTGTCTGACCTGTCCAGCTTTTCCATATGTGTGTGTTTGTGTGTGTGAGTGTGTGTGTGTGTGTGTGTGTGTGTGCGTGTGTGTGTGTTACTCTGATTGATTCACCATATATATATATGTATATATATATAAAAATGCAAGCATGCACACATTATATAAAGTAAAATGTCACAACCTCTAATAGTTTTCGTCAGATTTGATCTTCTATGTGCCATGGATGCTGTAATTATTTTGACCAGACAAAATCAAGCAACGAATTTGATTGTGTTTGTGTGATTATGTTCATATACACAGACCTGGTTTGTTCTCTCGTCACGCTCTTGCTCTCGGTGTGAGTCTCAGTAGATCTTCATCAGCTGCTAAACCTGCTTCTGCTTCACTGAAGAGACTCACAGTACCTGCTGGAGACGAGGCTGACGCTCTGTGTGTGTGTGTGTGTGTGTGTGTGTGTCCAGCTGAAGAACATCGACCGTCCTCATGACCAGGAGAAGATCCCGCGAGCGCCTCACGACCGCAGGAGGGAGTGGCAGAAGAGGGCGCTGGGGGCGGAGCTTGCTGAGGACGAGGCCGAAGACAAACACAAGGAAGCCAATGAATCAGCAGCCTTCCAGGAGCACAGGTGAGCGAGCGCTTCTCAGACCACTGCCTCAGAACGAGTAGGGTCACATACTGACACAATTAATCCATGTGATAATTGAATAAGAGCTGGATTAATTGGACTATTCTAATATAAAATTCTTTTTTTTGTATATAGAGTGTATTTGAATCAGAGGCACTGATTCAGTGCGTCTGTGTTTGACGAGCGTCTCTTTCTCTCTCGCTGCAGACAAGCGTACATCGATCAGCTGGACGGACCGTTCTCTCTGGGGGCGCTGCCGTACTCTCAGATGAACGAACTCCTGAACCGTACGGGAGACAGAAGCTACGGCCGCCCGCATGAGCCTCCGCCACC